>NC_050458.1:56888955-57188955 GCF_903995425.1 Onychomys torridus
TAGGAAAGTAGAATTTTAAGCATACCAAAACACACAAAAAGTACAGAGCACTTGCTATGAAAGGATCTTTCAGGACTGAAAGGTGCTGGGCTGAGTCAATGAGCAAGGGATGAGGCAGGTGCCCATGCTGCAGCTATTAGCTTCTGAAGATGCTACCCTACACTGTATACTTAGGCTAGTCTGCTAAGCCTACAAGTCTTCTTAGGGGCTGCAGAGATGACACAGCTTTTAATAAAACTTGCTTCTCTTGGAGAAGATCATAGTTTGGTTCCAACAACCCACATGGAAGTTACAACCATCAGGTTCAGGAGATTTGATGCCCCTTTATGGCCTTCATGGGCACCAGGCATGTACACACTGTATATACATATGTATAGGCCAAACACTCATACACATAAAATAAAAATAATAAATACATATTAATATTCTTTTCAATAGCAAATTAGCCCTTGCTTCCTATAACAGTTTCTCCTTATAATCTTTTAAAGGGACTTTTATTTCTTTTGTTACATCAACTAAAATGATAGTACCCATGCACAAAAACATTTTTGTCATATTAGTTATGTACATATTTTCCCAGTGAATTTTTTAATCTTTTAAACATTTTTTTTCTTAACAAATAAAAGAGAAATATGTAGATTAACTCAGGCTTATCCAGGCCAGTACTGCTATCATCTATTTTCACTAGAAAATCTTTGGAGCAGTGTGATAGTTTGAATAAAAATGATCTTCTTAGGCCCATAGTGAGTGACAGTATTAGGAGGTGTGGCCTTATTGGAGCGGGTGTGGGCTGGTTGGAGGAAGTGTGTCACTGGGGGCGGACTTTGAGGTTTCAGTTGCTTAAGCCAGGCCCGGTGTCGTTCACTGTTCCTGCTGCCTGCTGATCCAGATGTAGAACTCGCTGCTTCTTTTCCAACATTGTGTCTGCCTGTGTGCTGCCATGATGAGAATGGACTAACACTTTGGACAGTAAGCGAGCACCATTGAAATGGTTTCCTTTCTAAGAGTTGCTTTGGTCATAGTGTCTCTTCATAGCAATAAAATCCTAAGACAGGTCATCTCTTGAGAAGCCTTTCTTTTGGACCACTTGTAATCAGCAGGAAGGGTATATTCTAAAACGTAGTAAGTAGACAGAGGCACTTTACAAGAACAATAAAATATAGTTAGTACATAAGCAAATATGATATCCATGTGTTGTCATTATTAAATATTTGATGTAATATGTAATTGTCTTGCTGTACTTTTTGAAAAGAACTATTTTTGTTTTATGTTCACATGTGTAGGTCTGTGTGTATGCATGCATCTTTATATGTGACTGTGTACCATGTGTGTGACTGGTGCCCACAGAGGTAGAAGAGAGTTTGTATGCCCTGGAACTGTAGTTGCAGATGGTCATAAGTGGGTGCTGGAAACCAAACACAGGTCCTGTGCAAGAGCAGTCAGTGCTGTTAAACACTGAGCCATCTTTCCAGCTTTGTATTGCTCAAGTGTGTATACAGCTGTCAGCCCAGTAGTACTTTTTGTTTTTACACAAATGCACGCTGTATTAGTCACTTTTGTTATTGCTGTGATAAAAAATACAACAGAAACAGTTATAGGGTTTGACTTGAACCATAGTGTGCCTGTGAAGCTATGTGATGATTAGATGTCTTCCCGACTTCCAAATGGAGATGTCATTTCAGCAGGAGGACAGGGGAGTTTAGAGCTTAATGGAAAGGTAGGACACTGATATTTTAGATTTAAGGATTGTATAAGTAGCGTGGTTCTATTGTGTTCACCTGGGCAGAGTGTTAAAAGGATCTCACCTTCAGAGTCAGAAAAGGGAGGGAAGAGACAGCACAGATGAGGAAGTGAGTATTTAGAAAAAGGAGAGGAGATTTCCAAGTGAGTGAAGAGTTAGGAAAAATATGTGTTTCAAGATGCAGTTAAGTGGTTAAGTGTGACAAAACTTCTAAGTAATTGAATAACATGAGACCAGAAAACTGTTAATTTTGGCCGCTCAAGATCCTTTCTGACCTTGACAAAAGCAATAAACAAAAATTCAAAGAGCATTTATCCATATGTTTTGGCAACAGAAAATTTACAACATTGTTTAGTTATGAAAGATTGAACAAATTCACACACTTGCCAGTCTCCCACCGTACTCAGGCCAGTGCACCCTATAATGGAGACAGGCAACGTGTTATGTCTTTAAAGGAGAAAGTAAGACATGAAAATAACAAACAGAAAACCTTTTCCCAATTTGAGTCCGTATCCGATGCTCTGGTAAATGATGATGAGCAAGTGCACGTTAACTGTGGGAGTTTGCAGGGGAGATGGTCATCTTACGTACTACTTCTAGAGGAACATTGGAAAGTTCTCTAGGCAGATGTTTTAGAACTTTCCAGAGGTAATGAGGAATGTGTTCTACAGGCTCAGAACCAGAGTGATTAATGACAAACCCAGTGAACTGCTCCAGCAACTTGAAGATGGTTAGAAATGT
Organism: Onychomys torridus; assembly: GCF_903995425.1. NCBI lineage: Eukaryota > Metazoa > Chordata > Mammalia > Rodentia > Cricetidae > Onychomys > Onychomys torridus. The sequence goes on from NC_050458.1 coordinate 56,891,438, forward strand.
GTATGCATATGTATTAGCAAGTAGTTGGTTCTGCAAATGACTACTTGTGTCTCTGGCCTTTGCAGGGGAGGAAGATTATGAGTGTCCTATGGCCTCTGGGTGGATTTTCCTTCTTATTAGTATGCCTACATGGAGAAGCAAATATATGTTAGAGTAGGATACTTGGGGAGAAACTGAGAGTAGAACTTAAAAGTAGGAGAGCAATCATCAACACAACAGATGCTTGAGTGTTGAGTCCAATCTGTTTTAATTGGTCAGTTATGTAGGATGATAACTGTCGCCTTTGACATACAAGTTAATAGGTGGGTAGTATGATCTATGGTCAGAGAAGAAGATATGAACAAAAGTGGATATCAGATGGTGAGAGATGTTGATTTATTCTAGAATAGGTTATGTTTTAGTGATCTCTGAGGAATCAAATAAAAAATGCAGTAGAAAGTTGAAACTAGGAACCTGGACTTAGAAGAGATATTAGAAATAGAGATAGATTTAATAACAATATATTGATTGCAATGAATACATAGATTGTGGTAATGTGCCTCAGAGAGAAATTAAACAATAAAAAGAAAAACAATCAAGATTTAAAAATAATTTTAATAGAGCTGGAGATTGCCAGCTTACAAATAGCTATAACTCCAGTGTAGGTGATCTGATGGCCTTCTCTGTCCTCTATAGGGACACACACACACACACACACACACACACACACACACACACACAGAGAGAGAGAGAGAGAGAGAGAGAGAGAGAGAGAGAGAAAGAACCCACATATATACATAAAAATAAAATTAAATAAAATAAATCTGAAAATTAATTCTAGAATTGTATGCTTCATTCAGAATTTTTTGTTGAATAAAACTTGTCTGTTATAAAACTCATAGTTTTAAAAAACAAATGTAATATTGTAAGGAATTATGTTTTTTTAAATACTATCAATGATTATATTAGGACTTTTTCAAAGTATTTTACATAATATCCAATTGTCTAAACAAGTCCAAGAGTCAATGTTTATTTTTCAATTATTTAGTAATGGAATAGAATTATTTCCTCACTTCATTTTTTTGGAAGCTAATTAGACACATGAGAAGTTATCACACTGAGACCATTTTCTTTCCACTATTTTATTTATTTTTTGGAAGTAAAGATAATTTTAAAACATTTTAAAGAACAAATCGACTTCTATAATCTAGTAAATCATACATACAGATAATTTATTCCTTCAATACCTGAATTTCTGCTTCTATGAGTAATTCATTTTAAGAAATTATTTAGATTGAAGTGTTTCACTTAGCAACCTACATTGTCTCCAGACTTAGAAAAATATTTTTTAATTAAATTTCTCCAGTACAGTGGAGATTGGCTTCGTAATTTTATTTAATTTTCTCATTTATTTTATTGTTTTAGGTTTCTCGACAACATTTACTAACAGTTCAGAATTTACAATTTGGGTTGTTGGTATACTTAATTCTTACTGCAAATCTGTGACATGGATAATAAAACTGTCACTTTAGGGCAACAAAGAAAGCTCAGAAGACAATGTCCATATCCTAACACTAGTAAGGATGCCCCCACATCAGCTCCCCCTTCCCCTGTAGGTGAAGCTTTCCTGTCACGCCCCAGTAATTTCTAAGTGTTCTACATGAATTGTTTGCACCATTCCTGTAAGCATGTGCCAATTTGGGAATTGTACCCAGTCCAGAAAGCCACAGGGCATGCCTGGTTGTCAGTTCTCTGTCTCTCCCAACTCACAACTTTCTGTTTTTTAACTAGACACAAGTCAGGGTCTTGTATGAAACTGAAGCATTGCTACTTTTGCTGGAGGGGTGTAAGACAAAGGAAGGTTATTTTCATCTCAGTTCCTGGCTGGTCACAGTGTTCCATGCCACAGAAAGCTCTGAATGATTCCTTCAGAGGAGAGACTGAAGCCAAGAATGAGCACTCTTCCTGGCCTGGACTGCAGCGCCAGGCAGGTTGTCCCCCTCTTTAGCCAGTCAGGTTTTTATTAGGTCAGCTGCAGGCTGCCTCCTAGTTGGAATGCAAAATGAGAATTACAGACAAGAAAGAGTGGAAGTGTTTCTGTGCATATTTTATACATTTTTTTTCAAGTTTAAGGCAATTGGAAGCTTCATGCTTGTGTGCTGTTAGGGCTGATTGATTGATTTTGTAATATTCAGAACACAGTCTGTGTAATGCTTCATTGGGTAATTCCATTCCCTTCTTTTTATGAACTTGGGTGTACTGTTCAAAGCTAAGTCAGAGAAGCCAGTCATGAAAGTTCCCTCCTGATATGATCAAGAACAGCCATGAAAACAGGGGTGGGTGGTTGCCCCAGGAGCATGAAACATGCAGTTTTACAGGCAATCTGAGGTCTGACTCTTACTTCCTCACTTCTGGTCCTGGCCCAGTACTACATAGCTATTGTTTATGGAAATGACAAAGTTCTGAAGAATGCCCTCTAGGGAGTGATTTCTGCTTAGCCTGCTGGCTTAGTTATTTCTATTTATCCATCAAAAACAGCATTATGAAGGAAAAAAGAGAACCATATATTGATGGGAGAAGACCAAATAGCAAAGAAGTGTGAGGAAGTTCTCCTGGATTGCTCTACACTTTGCCCAGGACAATAGATTGTCCTGAAACACAGTAACCTGGTTAGAACTAGAGTTGCTCTCTATCCTGAACTGTGACCAAGCTTGTATATGTACCAACACCCCCAAGGACAGCAAGCCACTTCCTGGAGAGAAGGCCTCTTAAGGTACTCAGTGACATTCCCCATGAGTTTTGGAGACTCACCAAGTCAGTCATCTAGAAAAAGAAGCCCTCAGGCCCTATGCTTCACTAAGGGCATTTTCAAAGGAAGTAATTCCAATCCCTCGCAGCATTTCTAAAAGTCAGTTTGGGTGAGCTATTGTGAGAACTGGAAATAAAGAGCTAGGAGAGGAACATTTGCAGTCACAATGTCCACAAAAATGAATCAGAATTTCAGAGACTTAGAAGGTAAATAATTAAGTAAAACATGACCACAGATGCTGTCAAATAAGTATAAAAGGGGAATGGCTATAGGCTGAGCTGCTGTGATGAATACTGTTCTTTCTGTTATTTGAGCCACATTGGAGAACATGAAGCAGGAAGTTTATGTAGAATAATATGAAATATAAAGCACTTAGTGATGGGTGCACTAGGAAACTAATGTAGAATCTTCCTTATTAAGGTTTCAATTTTAATTATCTGTTTCCAAATCTCTGGAGTCAACCCCGGCTTTGCTTAATGAATCAGAAACCTTGGTGTGTTTGTATTTGTTGGGTGTGTGTTGGATACGCCAACTCCAAAGAACCTTTAAAGGAAATTGTGCTGGGTCTCATGAAGCCTTTGGATAACAGGAACGTGCAATAGAAATAAATCTCATCATACTGGAACATGGTCACTTGTTGAATGCTCAGAACTAGCATCACAGAATATGACTGGCATTCTGAGGTCAAACTACTCAGCATAGTTCAAAACCAAAACTGTCTTCTTTAAACCATCCCATCACTTTTCTGGAATTAACTACATTTTCCCCCCACACTGGTATTAGTGTAACTTGTTGAGAACTTAATTTTCAACTAAAAGTAGTATACAGTGTTACTATTTCTTTAGTATTGTTCTTGCAGATATTTTTATTAGATATAACAAAATATGTTGTATTAATCATGGTTCACTTCAGCACTACAAGGACAGAGCCATTAGAATGAATGTCTATTACAAAGTAAACTTATTAGTCTTACTTACACAGTACAGGATGGGCAGTTCAACAGTGGCTATCTATGTACTAGGGAGGCCAAGAACTGGAATGTTTCTCAGTTTATGAGGCCAGATAGCTCAGCAGTCCAATCGGGCACTGAAGACCTGGAGCATCAGTGGGCAGCTCCTGGTGTTCTAGCCATAATAGAAGGCCAAAGATGCTGGGTTCTGAGATTGGCAGATGATGGCAGCACCAGAGCTGCTCTCATAAGCAACAAGTGAAGGTAGGCGTGGAAAAGCAGAACTGCTCTTCCCTCAGATGTCTCTCCATCTTTCACCATCATCAGAAAAGTGTTGACCAGTATGGAAAATGCCTTCCACGCTTATTTAAAACTTTCCAGGAAATATTCTCATGGACATACCCAGTGGTCCATCTCTTAGTTAATTCCAGATCCAAAGAAGTTGACAACTAAGATTCACTATTACATGTATAATTTAAGAATAGAATGTATTCTTCTTTAGAAAGCTCAGAGAAACAAAAAAGGCCCAATACTATTTAAACAACTTGTAATTATATGAAACATTCTCAATTCAGAATTATTAAATGATAACATGAAAAAATGGAAAAGATTTTGCTCTGCATCTTTTGTGAGCACCTAGGCCATAGCACTAAAAAGCAGTGTGGGACCCCACAGTCTGATGTTTACTAACCTATAGCACTAACCACAGAAAAATATACAAAACAGTATAATGTAGATGTTATCCAAAAATGTTAATTGGCCCAGTGATTTCAAATCAGGTAATTTCTATACTAGATTCATTTACTTATTTTGAAGATATGTCCAATCTTTATATATGTGTTGTAAGAAAAAAAGCAATGTTAGTATTTGGTTTTTTGTTTTGTTTTGTTTTGTTTTTGAAATGCCACATTTGAAAGATTTGGAAGAAAAATTCTCTACCTGCAGAATTTTTCCAAGTATTTTCAATTGTTGAGCAATCCTATCTTCTCTGTTGAATGCCAGGTTCACCACAAAGGAATATAGATATCTTTATGCACCTTGATAAGCCCCAAGTCAATTTTCAATAGATATTTGGAAATCACTGAGTATATTTGATCTGGCCAATCAGATTACCAAGGCTGTAAGGAAGAAATATCTATTTGGAATCAGTGTGTAGAATAAAGGGGGGAAAGGGGTTGAACAGAAAGTTATTGCACATGTCAAAAGAGGTTTTCATGAGGATGAAGACAATAAGACTGAAAAGCATGCAGGCTTCATTGCAACTATCCACTTTATACAGCAAATGGAAAAAAAAATGCACTACATTTTTCAAACCTGGATCTGGGAAAGAAGGGACTAATAAATTGTGGAGTTTAGCCATCTACCACCTGCAAAATCTAATGTGCATATATTGCATCATCTCACAAGAACTAAAACAGGAATCATAGAAAAGAAAATAAGTTGCCCAGAAGCTGATAAAGGGCAAGGGCACAGGGAGTTCAAACTGAGAGAACCTCCTCTCGTATTTGCAACATCAAGAATTGAGCATCAGAATTCTGAGACTGAAGAGATCTAGAAATGACCCTTGACACTTTGGAAGAAATGAATGAACTCAGTTATTTAGAAAAAGGAACAGAGTTGACAGTTAAAACCTTGGGTCTTACTTTTATTGGTTGATGGGAAAAAATACAGCTAATGGTGGAGCAGAAAGAGGCAATAGACAACTGAAAAAAATGCCCAAAATAATGCTAACCTACAAACCCAAGAAAATGTTTTACAAAGAAAAGATTGGGCAACAATTTATACTGAAAAGAAAATGATTAAAATGAAAGTGAAGAACAAAGTCTTCTTGTTCAATAGTGGCATAAATGTTACGGCTGTAACCAACCATTTCATATTCTTTCTGGATCTAGGGCCTCCTTCACTAGATGGAACCCATTCCTGGAACTGTTAACAAGGCCAAAATCTCAGGCTAGACAGGTCACAGGCCTAGAGGAAGAACCAGATACTACTATTCTGATAAACAGACATAGTCTTAAAATAACTCCTAATGACTTACTGCTATATTCACAGAATGCTGCATCCTCAATTCTTACTAGAGAAACTTCCTATAACAGGTGACAGTCAACACAGAGACCCTCTACTCATTAACATGCAGAAAATAAGACACTGTGGAGTGATCAGTCCTCAGTGGAACATACATATCATACCTGTCCCACCAAGGCTCAGGGAACTTCTCAGAAGAGGGAATGGAAGAGCCAGAGGTGGTTGGTGACTTCAAGAAAACAATGCTTCTGAGCACAATAGGGCAGATGTACAAATGAACTCACAGAGACAGTGACAACATGCATGACACTTATACAAGTTCAAGCTAGACAACATCCCAGCATGGAAGTGCGGAGGTGGTACAAAATTCTATGGCTAGTCGATGAGATATTGACATTTGGTAGCTGCTAGGAAAGAGTGAACCAGGTCTTTAATGATGTGATCCCTAGAAGGCTGACCACCTTTTAGCACAGGCCCCACTCCCAAGAGTAGTTGAGCAACATAAACTCAATGGAGGGGGAAAAAAAGGAAAGAAGAAAATTTAAAGCTGGGTAGGGTGAGGAGGTGAGGGTAGAGAGGGTAGAAATGCAAGGAGTTGGATGCACATAATCAAAATACATTGTTTGGAAGTCTCAGAAATGCAATAAAATATTAATTAAAAAAGAGCAAAGCCTTATGTTTGGAAATAAAAAATAATTGCTGTTAAAAAATATTTCTTTAAATTGTCAGAAAATAACTGGCAGTACATGAGGGTTATCAGCAAAGTCATTTAAAATGTGAGAAATTAAGAACAAATCTACAACCCTTAGGTAGACAGATCATTCAGAGACCACTCAAGGATCTAGCCCATCCAACCAAATGTGCTTGTGAAAGAGAGAACGTGAATGTGATCTGGGGGTGCTTCCTGGAGCGCCAGTGGAGATAAGGCTGGTGGAGGCTTTAAGAGTGCTCCAGTCGTGAAGGGAGAAAAGAGATGGGTGGTGGAGTAGGGAAGGAGTGAGGCCTTTAGCAGAGCCACAACAGAAACTGGCATCAGGGTCATTCAGAGAGTCAAATTTTAAGAGGGACAAGAGGCAAACAAATCACTTGCCTTCTTTTTAAACTGTTGCTGACTTTTAAGCCACATCTGTCCTAATCAGCGACTGCAACTCTGCAGCAGCTACAAGCAGCTGTTAGGCTGTAAGAGCCTGGGTGGGGGGAGGGGCGATGATTCTGATGTTCCCTCACTCACAGACTCCTTCAAAACGACAGGAGAACTTCAGTAAATGTCTGTCCCTCTAAAGAATTCAAGACTCAAAGGTTGAGGTGGAATTCTGCTCCTCAGGGACTGAATAGCAAGTCCCTCACCTCCTCTCCTTGATAGCATCTCCCTGAAAAGCCCTCCTGCTTCTCCTCCCTACCACTTCCTATCAGCTAGTTGCTGACTCAGCCTCCTGACCACAGGGGAATTTTGTTTAATCAAACATGTCTTTGCATCATTAAACAAATGTTCCAGAGCATAAACAAAAGTAACACATCTTAAAATAATATTCTACAACAAGTCACTCTGACCATGAAGAATTATGAGACTGTGAATCTGAATTCTGTCCTGACACAAGAATTAGTGTCTTCTTGCTTGAGAATCTGTAGTCACTGTTATTTACTAAGCAGAACGATGTTACTCATTTACTGGTCACGAAAAGTCATGAGGTGCAACAAAGCCCACTTTAAGAGTTTATTAAGGAGAGGAAATAGAAGGGGTTCTTAGGACTATGGAAAGATGGAGCAGTAAGAGAAGGAGGGATATGGGGAACCTGATTTTATAGATTCCCCTGCACATGGCCATATGGGCTTATGTAGTTATGCCATGCATGAACGTAGATTATGTGATTGCTGTGTGCAAGTTATGTGATCATACAGTACACAGATTACATAGAACATAGTGGCCCTGGAATGACTAAGCATCTTTCCAGCACATGTGCAGTCATGGGGAAGTGGGTAGGAATTTGACAGTCACCATGGCCCTCACACAGTAAATGGAGGTACCAGGAAACAGAAAAAAAAAAAAAAAAAAAAAAGAAATGGGGTACCCAGAAACAAGAGGATTGATTTTGGGAGAGGGATAATGAAATTATAATGAGTTTAGTTTAAGCCTCATTAATTATTGTTATTAAAGTTACTTTATTACAGTCAGCTTTTAAAAACATTTCCTTTACTATGGTATAAAGGATACTTCCAAACAAAATATTACATATGACCTGTTATTGCTCTTATGTTCTAACAACTTGGTAACTGCATTAAGTGCACAGTCTTTACAATTAATGCAGGTTGTATATGAACTAGAAGGCATGCTAAATCAGAACAATACCATAATAGGCCTTAGCAGTCACTGCTGTGGACCATTTATACCAAAGGGGAATTGCACGTCTATAGTTACCTTTACCAGCTAGTACTGACAGTGAGGGAGTCTACACTAAGGACAACTGTTTGATCTAAAACTTGAGAGGACTGGGTTTATTTAAAATTAGCCAATGTTAAAATGTTGGAATACTATATATTCAATATGATAATCTCTAGCCCTTGCCCCCAAAATCAATCCCAGTTTTAAAAGACAAGGGTCTCTTGTCCACTATGAAAACCCTAGGGGCATAAGGCCAAAAGAAGAGGCAGGAAACCAATTCAAAATTTAGGTCTTGCCCAAATCATCATTTTCCTCTTTATCAAAGGAAACTAGATATGTACAAATTCTTTTTTGTTTATTTTGCATGCATGGGTGTTTTGTTTGCATGTATATCTGTGCACCAATTGAATGCCATGCCTATGGAGGCCAGGAGGGGACATCAGATCTCCTGGAAATGAGTTAAAGATGTTTGTGAGCCATATGAGGGCTAGGAATTGAATGTGTGTCCCCTGGAAAAAATGGATGGTGCTCTTAACTGCTGAGCCACTCTCCAGCCAAAGCCTCATTAGATTTCATATCTGTATGGACCATCCAAATAAACATATAGTAACCACTTGGATTTTGTTTCTGATGAAAAAAAAAAGATTTGGGTTAGCAACATACAGATCTGAAATTTATCAGCCTAGTTTTGGTCATAGAAATTGTGAAATTGAATGAAGTTAATTCAGAAAATATACAAAAGCACAGACATGAACCAAAGGCAGATCTCTGAGGAATGTAGCTCACAAAGAAGGTAGACGGAAGGAGTAAGGACAGCCAAGTTCTCTCAGTGGAGAACTCCACATGAGCAGAAAGGCAATTAGGAGTGTTACGGCTGCAACAAGACACATGAGGTCAGACTGAACTGATACATCTCCTCGACATATTTAGAAGCATGTACTAAACCTTGAGTGAACTCCCAAATATGAGAGAGAGAGTTATTTGAGTGTCAGAGAGTGGATGAGGAGTAAAACACAGAGGTAGCAAGCATGGATTAGGCCTGTTCTGGATGGAGGGAGAATGTGTCACACAAGAATTGAGACCAGCAATTCAGTAAACCTCCTTTAAGTTAGTTCACTAACAATGAAGCTAGAAGTTGATTATACACACATATAACACACACACACATACACACATACACACACACACATACACACACACACACACACACACACACACACACACACACACACACACACACACACACACACATCCTTTCAAAGGGACCTCTTGTAGGTGGAATAATCTAAGTATAAACAAGGAGTTCCTGTGACTATCTGTGTGTACATGGTGCACCTGATACTCTGAGTTGGGGGCAGGAACAGGCACACCACTGTGAACTACTAGACCCTCCCATTCTCCTAAAGACAGATACCAGGTTCACGTTCCCTTTGATTCATCTTTCTTCTTACTATTTGATTGTTTAAAGTGATCCAGGATGCTTGCTTTCTTCTGAGATACAAGGTTATGTTTTTGCCTTTCCTCCAACTACAATATAGTACAAAATTCTGAAAGTACTCCTGCCGTAGAATTTTAAATTAACTAGCCACACTCAAATTAATTGTAAGAAAATCACAAATTCTCAATGATATTCTTTTGTTTTAAATAATTCATTTGTGTCTTAGTGACTTTTTCGTGTTGCTCTGATCAAAGAACCCCATGAAAAGGGACATTTTGGCCCACAGTTCCAGATACAATCTAACATGCCGGAAAAATCATGGTGGCAGGAGTTTGAGGCAGTTCCTCACACTCCATTCAGAGTCAGGAACCAAAGAGTAATATGAATGCAGGCACTCAGATCTCATATGCCTTTTTAGTCAGTCTAGGACTCTAGCCCATGAACAGGTGCCTCCTGTGGTGGGTATTGTGTTCCCTGAAATATAGACTGTTCCTCGAAATAAACATATCTGGGGTCAGAGAACAGACAGACACTAGAACAAAGCCAAAAATGGTGGCTAGAAAATGGGAAGAGTAATTCATAGCAGAAGTTGGGCGGTGGTGGTGCACACCTTTAATCCCAGCACTTGGGAGGCAGAGCTAGCTGGATCTCTGAGTTCAAGGCCACTTTAGAAACAGCTAAACATGGTGACCCACGCCTTTAATCCCAGAAACCCAACCTTTAATCCCAGGGAGTGGGGGCAGAAAGAGAAAGGTATATAAGGCATGAGGACCAGGAACTAAAGGAGTAAAGCATGTAGTTAGTTAAGCATTTGGTTGGTTAAGCATTCAGGCTTTGGAGCAACACAGTTCAGCTGAGATTCATGTGGAGGAGAACTCAGAAGCTTCCAGCCTGAGGAAACAGGATCACCTGAGGAACTAGCAAGGTGAGATAGCCGTGGCTTGTTCTGTGTCTCTGATCTTCCAGCATTCACCCCAATAACTGGCCTCGGATTTGATTTTATTAATAAGAACCTTTAAGATACATCTATAGCCACCCACTTTTAGGGTAGGCCTGTCTGTCTCCATTAACCTAATCAAAATAGCTCAGCATGGGCAAACTCAAAGGCCAAGCTGAAGTCAGTAATCCCTCACAGGTATACCTGGAGGCTTGTCCCCTAGGTGATGCCAGATCCTGCTAAACTGACAATCAGCACTGACCGTCACTGTCTTCTTCAGCAGAAATGTGTTTAAAGCACAAGAGTAAAATTTAATTAGCAAAGTAGGAAGCCCTGAATAGGTGATAAAAATTGTAGACAATGACACCTTAATATCAAAAGCACCCAAATATTGGTTTGGTTAATATGTTTATCTTATATCTAATGTAAATTAGCAACAATATCTGTCAATTCTAACACTGCTATATAAAAGAACATGTTCAATAATTATAACTCCATTTGAATTTGTCTTTGAGTTAGAGAAAGCTTGGCACTTTGCATTTCAGAAAATGGCCATTAAGTCTCTTGGCTTTTTTCCACATATATTTGTCCTCTGCAACCCTGAACTTTCAGAAATATTTTTACCCATTATTTGTTATAGGGAACCCACCAGAATGTCCATTTTCTGGGACTACATTCAGATATTCAGGACCCAAGTGTAGTAAGCAAGGGATTTTTAAAGATAAAAAACACATCCTGATATCATAGGCAAGCAAGCAATTTAACAGAGGCAAAAAAAAAAAAAAAGCAATTAGCTAGAAGAGGAGGCTTGTATAAACAAGCAGTTTAACAGAAGCTAAGTTACCTGGGGTATCTTGATCCCAGGTTACTAGAATATAGTTGGGTAATTTTCCATTGGATTCTCTGTAGCTGAAGTTTTCTTCAATCCTGTCCCAAGGTCAGGACAAATCTCTCTCACCTGCCAGTCCCAAAGCTGCTCAGACCCAACCAAGTAAACACACAGAGACTTATATTACTTATAATCTATATGGCTGTGGCAAGCTTCTTGCTAACTGTTCTTACATCTTAAATTAACCCATTTCTATTAATCTATAAGTTGCCATGTGGCTCGTGCCTTACCAGTATCTTAACATGTTGCTTCTCATCATAAAGGCTGCCAGCATCTCTCTGTCTCAGTCTTCCACTTCCCAGAATTTGCCTCTCTCCTTGTCACACCTATACTTCCTGCCTAGCGACTGGCTAATCAGTATTTTATCAGTCAGTCACCCACAGCAATTCTCCATCAAGGCTATCGAATTATTGTTAAAACTGAGATGGCCTTGGCAAGAATACAAGATGAAGGGACCTCTGTACTACCATCCTGTCACAAAATATCTTAAAGCCATATCTAATTAAAAGTAAGAATAGACTGGAGACATGGGAAATTATTATCTTAATTCAAATATTATGAGATTTTTATTAGTTTTACATTTTAAATCTGTAGTCTGTTCTAATAGAAAGTTGCAGAGACTTCAAGAAAATAAATAGCATCAACTACAACAGCAAGCAAAACACTAATTTGAAAATGTTAGCCTTTATGATGCTGCTGTGAGTGTGTTTTTACTTAAAATTGCTTCACTGGGCCAACGAGATATTTCTGCTGCTGAAAGTGCTTGTGGTACAAGCTGAGGATCTGAGTTCAGTCCCAAGGACCCGTGTAAAGATGATGGGAAAAGACAAATTCTGCAAAGTTGTCCTCTTACCTCCACATGTGTGCTGTGGTACAAGCCTGCTCACACTCACACACACACACACACATTCATACCATAATTGTAAAATCTAAAAAAAAAAAAAAAAAAAATAGCATTTTTCTGACCTCTGAGTTATTTTATGTTGGCATTTTAAGTATTTCTGGCAAATATTAGTCAAAGGACATCTTCATTCCATATCAAAGCATCAGCAACTTTGGCAAATACAACATGCCTTTCATTCAGTGTTGCTGAAAGAGTATATGAAATATAGGACCCAGGCTTTCAATGCAGACACATGCAATGTTCACAAAACTCAACCTTCTCTGTTGTCTAAACTTGAAGCTTCATGAATGTAAAGACTACTTGACTTGTTCCCATGGTGTCCTGTCATTTTCAATGCCCAGAAGAATTCATTGCATAGAACAAATTCAGAAAATCTTCACCAGTGATTTTTAGTCTCCTCAGTGCAATGTCTTCACAATGGATGCTGTGTGTTTTCCTTCATGACTGCCATTGGCAGTGGTTGTGCTCATCAGGTTTGTTAATTCAGAACTTCAAGTTTGGCTTCTTTATTCCCTTGCTTGTTTAGAGGCCATTGCTTCCTCATCTTATGCAAGTACCATTTGAAATCAGTAGTAGATGGTATTTGGTTTGTAGAGGGCATTGGGAAGACTGCTATAGACCAAACATGGAAACAAGAATAAAGAAATTGTAAGATAATGACTTGCCTCACATTTGTGGGTTGAGTGGACGAAAATAAAGTTGAGTGGATCAAAACAAATTGGATAATGGGAGGGTTTATTCTGTAAAATTAAGATAAGTGTAAGATATTGGTGATAGCTAGAGCTTACATTTTAGAATTTGTAGGACAATTCCTCAGCAAAATAAAATTTCTGTGGGTTGCAAGGGCAATATGAGAAAGCATAAAATAATAAAATGGGGTAGTTTCAAAAGGAATTCAGTTTTGAATGTTCCATTTAAGGAAAAAAAATAAATCTCTATCAGTAGTTCTGCCATCCACAGGCAGGACAATTGCACTTTCTCTTGGCAGCATGTAGTACAAGTATGATGACAGACACTGTATTGCAGTCGTTGATAGTTCTCTCCAATGCAAGAAACGAAAAATAAGCATGGTGGCTTTCAACTTCTGTGAAAAATCTATGAAACAAAGAAATGCAGTGTGTTAAATTCTGTGCTTTGAAAAGTATTGTAGGGCCTGTGGATGTGGCTCACTGGGCAATTGCTGCTTTTGCAGAGAACCCAGGTTCATTCCCCAATTCCCATATCAGGTACCTCACAGCCACCTGTATCTTGAAATCTGAAGTATGTGATATCCTCTTCTGGCCTCTGCAGGCATCTATATTATGATGCATACACTCTCACAGACAGAAACACATACATAAAAATAAATATAAAGGAAAATAGTGTAGATTTCCCCACTCAGTTTAATTTTATAAACACAATTCACATGTGTAACTTACAGTGTGATTTAGCTACTATAGAACCTTTGTTTATTAAGGAGAACACTTAAATTTTGTCTTCTTCCTTAGATTGTGTTTTTACATTTTTCTCAGCTTTTTCAAAACCAAATTATACTAAAAATTATTGAGATTTGAACAAAATTTTAATTATTTATTGATAATGCTTATTAAGGAATTAATCATTAAAAAATCTAGTATATGGAAGAGACATGTTTAAAATGACTTATCTACTGTATTAAAAGAGATACTTAACATTCAAGTCAGGAGCCTAATTAAATTCTTTTTGAATTTTTAATGTAATGTGTGTTTTTTAGTTCCATTCCCTTCTGTGTATCTTAATTTGGGGAAATATAAGAATATTTATCAACTGTCTTGAACTTCAGGAATTTGGATAGTTTGGTTTACTTCTATAAGTATTTTCTTTGTCATGGTTTTGGGTACAAAGTAAATATGCCTCTTTTCTCTGGAATCTCTCTTACTTCTTGATGTGACATACTATACATAGGTGAATGATGAATAGGCAGCCCCTGGTTCACTTGGCTTCTGTTCTGTTAGTATTTACCACATTCTCCTAATCCCAAGGAAAACACGACCATGCTTTAAGTCTGAAGCTTATATGTGCAAATATATAAGCCATAAGTCAAAATCCAATCATAAATTGTTACTTACAGATTTGTATTACAGCTTAAGTCGCAGTCTTCACAAAGACTTAAGAGGATTGTTTCTTGAAATACTGAAAAATATTCATGGCTATCGTTGTGAGAAAGAAACAAGCAAGCATACAAAAACAAAAACAGAGAACAGTGTATCATGAAGAACAAATGCAGCACAGTAGTGAGCTGGTTCATGTGATAACTATAGAAATAACAGATTCTTAATATTACAAAAATTATTTTATTCAGCAAGATGGATCATTATCTATTATAAATCTCACAAAAGCAACTATTTACAGCATGTGCCTCCTTTCACATGATGTACCATCATATTTTGGAGCCGACATCATTGCTATTTCTCTGTTATTTCTTTGTTTTGAGTTTCCATTCTCTTTTTATTAAAGATAGGCCTAGATCATAGGTCCTACATTCTCCTAGCCTATGTACATTTGAGACTCTGGATGAGTATAAACTTCCTAGGACCCTCTAAAATAATTAAGACTGAGAGTTCTTATTGTTATTTCATTTATTGGACATACATATATGAGTAAAGCCTCGATAACTATGTTAAAACTTATTGACTTATCCATCTCTTTATTCCCTTATTTAACATAAGCACTACTCACCCATGAGTTCACTTTGGCTGTCAGATTGACCCTTGTGATGTCAAAGTATTACTGTTGCAGGAGCATTTATTTTGCTTAATAATGAGCCAGAGTTTCAAGGGTACAGATGCCGGCAATTTACATATACCAGAGAATGATGACAATATGCTTTTGTTAAGTGAAAACATAGATGCCCAACAGAGAAAGAAAAAAAAAAGCAATTGTAAAGATTGTGTTAACTAAAATATGTCAGATTTCTTCAGGTGTCCTTCAAATCTAACTCTTCTCAAAGCATTTGATTCTCCATTCTATGTCTATTCTTTTTTTCAACGGGGAGGAACATTGTTACTTAACAATGTCTTCATGGGCAACTTAAATAAGAACTTAACCTTCCTTGGCTTCCACTCATCTGGGATTCCACCAAGGAAACTTATCACTTAAGAAGTAGATATCTGGTGTCATTTGGATGTGTAGCTACAAGGAAAGGAACAATTAGTACTGAGTAAGAATAACAACAATAATTCTCAAAAGGCTTGTTTTCTATTGATCATTCCAAATTATCAGCAACCGGGACTGGAGGCTTAATTGTTGGTTTACCCTCCAAGAAGCTTGCTACCACTTAAGACAGCCTTTGAAATGTGTTTCTTTAGGGTTGAGTCACAAAGGAAAGTTTTCTTGTTATTGACAAAAAACAGTTGAAAAATATTTTGACATTCAGTATAGAAAAATTCCCTAAGATAAGTAAAAATGAGATAAAATGTAATTGTCCTTTTGAAAGAATACATTGAATATGAGTTGCATTTGCACTTTGACTTTGCCTGCACACCAAGTACAGTGTGATGGAAGTTCACAGTAGGACATGTTTGACTCCACTAGGAGGTCTCTTCACAGATGAGCACAGCTTTCTGCAGCTCTGTCCTGGGTTCTGCTCCTGAAGGTGCTCTTTGGACTCTTCAGGCTACGACTGTTCCCACATCTTTAGTTCTGGAGCACCTTCAAAGCTTTTGAGATTGGAATCTAGTCTGTATTCCTAGGATATCTACACCCTTTATCTTTCCCTTGCAAGGGCTTCAAACCAAAGCACAATGCTACTTTTATATTCCATTTAAGACTAAGGCCTTGCCACATCCCCAAGTTTACCTCTTTGGGAAGAAAAAGCCAGAATCCAGGAATACATTGTTCTGCTGTTAAAAAGGGTTGGAGATTTAGCTCAGTGATAGAGCGCTTGCCTAGCAAGCCCAAGGCCCTGGGTTCAATCCTCAGCTCAAAACAAACAAACAAAAAACCAACAAGGTTTTGTAGGAGGAAGGTTTCTCTGGTCCAGCCAGGCCCCCACAGTCCCATGGCACACTTATAAAATAATCACTCAGAAGCTTATATAAATTATAACTGCTTGACCATTAGCTCAGGCTTAATACTGACTAGCTCTTACACTTAAATTAACCCATAATTCTTATCTATGTTTGGCCACATGTCTTGGAACCTTTTCTCAGTTCTGCCTTGACATCTTGCTTCATTTGTGTCTGGCTAGTGACTCCTGACTCAGCCCTCTTCTTCCCAGAATTCTCCTCTCTGCTTGCCCTGCCTATATTTCCTGCTTGGCTACTGGCCAATCAGCATTTTATTTATCAACCAATCACAGCAACACATTCACAGCATACAGAACTATACCCACAGCAACTCCCTTTTTCTGTCTAATAAAAAAGGAAGGTTTTAACTTTAACATAGTAAAATTACATATAATAGAACAGGTATCAAGCAAGAAATATAATTAATATGAATTTTAGTTTAAATTTGTATCAATAAACTAAAATTCATCACAATATAAATATTTTAAGCAAGTTGTTGCTCTTTAAAAGTAGATTCAATAATCTACTCATTTATCCTATCATATCTATATCTTATATTTCTATATCATATCCCCTTATTTTTTTAGAAAGAGATTGACTATGACCAATAACAATTTGTAACCAACAACCTAAACAAAGACAAACATCCATAATCCATTTTTTTTGGGAAATAGGGTGTAATTTTCTAGGGTTCTTCCAGCTGGTTATGGGTGCTGGTAGTCTTATGGGGATACTGAGAAAGTCGGAGATAATGGTCAAGTCCTGGGAAGACCAGCTATAACATTTGTTGATAGGTACCATCTGTTAAGGTTCAGGAGGTCTAGCTTGATCAAATCTGATCCATCTTAACCTGGGACAAATCCATAGCATCTCACTTCTTATGGAAACAAAAATAGAGCCTCTTTTCCAAAGTAACATAGCCTTAGATCCGAATTTTGAAGTCAAGATACCTTTAAAATATACATATTGGTTTAACTTTACAATCAGATGTCTTTCTGCAGTTAAAAATTTCAAAGACAATATAATCCAGACTCTGTGTGTAATATCCATCTTTATGTGGCTTATTTTTTATATTATTCTTATTGTCTATTTTAAGACTTTATTTTTTAAAACTAATACTTTGTTTTATATAACTGCATGTATTCCTTTTCCTCTCTCTTATAAGCCTATGTACATTTTTTACACACACTATAAACCATTTAAAGTTTCATTCCGTCTGAATCTGCCTTATTGTGAATCTATTGTTTTAAACTGCTGTGGTCAGTACTGAAGCAGAATTCTTGGCTGCTTACTCTGCCCACTTTAGCTTCCCAATATGGCAGTGGTACATTTACCACCAGCTCTGGGAGCCATGCACACCACCAGCTCTTGGAAACCGTGGGTCTAGGGCCTCCATCAAAGCAGCGTGTAGCCCAGAAACCATTTTTTTTTGTTTTGTCTGTACTAGCAAAAGCTAAATCCACCACGTAGCATACTGTGTGGCTTAGAGATGCCTCTGCATACAGCATGAGGAATCCACCATGCTACAGGTCAAGCACACATGCAGCTGTGAACCTGCCACACTATAGCTCACACTTGCCTCAGATACAACTAGGAAGCTGTTTTTAGCTCCATTTTTGTGTGTTTTGAAGACCTTTTTAAACTCTTTTAGGCCTTATGGAGATTCAAGAGCCCCAGATTGGTACACCAAATGTAGTTGGAGTTTTTTCTGTGTCCCAAATAGCTGGCAGTTGGGACAAATCTCTCCCACTCTCTCCCACTTGCATCCCCCAAGTAATCACACAGAGGCTTATATTAATTGTAGCTGCTCAATCATCAGCTCAGGCTTAATACTATCTAGTTCTCACACTTAAATTAACACATAATTCTTATCTATGTTTAGCCATGTGGCTTGTTACCTTTTCTCAGTTCTGCCTTGACAACTCTGTATCTGGCTGGTGACTCCTGACTAGGAAGAGAACAGGCAAGGGCAGTCACACCTGGTGCACACACCTCCCAGCTGGGAAAACATGTTCCATCACAGGAATGACTTGGTTTGAGGGTTAGGCCTAGGATTTAGACATAAAAGATATGAAATGTCAGGCAATAAATTACTTAGTTTCCAGTTTTACGTAATATTATAATAGTCAACATCTACAATAAAATTGAGGCATAATTCACATTTTCATGGGGTGATATTTTTCTTTTTTTTTCTATTTAGTGTGTATGTGTGTGTGTGGTATGTGCATGTGTGTACAGCATACATGTGGAAGTTAATTTTCTTCTTACACAATGTGTAGTCAGGGAGTTTAACTCAGGTTATTAGGCTTGGTGGCAAGCTCCATTTATCTGCTGAGCCATCTTCCCAGACCCTTCTTTTTTCTTTTGAAGAAAAAAAATGGCCAAGCTTTATTTCAAGACTCACCCCAAATCCCATAAATAATAATGGAGATTTTTCTTGAGTAATCAGAGCTCTGTATTTAAGTGTGTTGGTTTTAGTTAGAAGCCTAGGACTCACTGAAACAAAAAGAGCAATGTGGTTCCTTGAATAAAACACTCAAGAGTACTGTTTTCTTTTGAAAGGAAATGTAGATAAAGATACTGCAAGTATTTCCTCAGAAAGGAGGATGAGTCATTAATGAATCAGGCTTTGCTTTATACTAGATAGCAACCCCATTCTTACTGGTAAGGTGACCTCTGTAAGAAAATGTTGACTCATTTATAAACATCCAGGAATGGATCCAAATACACAAAAATACAATGGATGTAAAAATATCCATAGCATTTGAAGCACAAATGAGCAACTAAAAGAACAGTAAATCCCAGGATATAATCATGAACTATGGACTAAAGGATTGGCTCTTTGGTTAAGATCACTTACTGCTCTTCCAGAGGACTGCAGTTGAGTTCCCAGCACCCAATTCAGGTCACTAGCAACCACCTGTAACTCCAGTTCCAGGGTATCTCATACCCTCTTCTTACCATTGTAGGTACCTGTGGCATACACTCACACAGGCCCATGCACATAAATAAAAATAAACTTAAAAAAAACTCATTAGGTCTCCAAAATCATACCTATGCTGGTAGACAAAGAAGAAGTATGCCCATGACCATATCTGTGGAGCAGAAAACCTCAAGAGGAGACAAAGAAGAAGAGACACATTTCATATAAGCCACAATAAGCCACAGTAAAGCTACATTTTCATACTTGGAGCTTTGTCCTACTAGGCATTTTTCTTGATTGTTCAATAGAAAAGTCTGTCTCTCTTTAGTCTGAGGAATTTAACCTAGCAATAGACCTAGACTGAACATTCATCAGCTCTCCTGGATTAAACTTTCTCTCCTCTGTCAATGATAGTGTGAGAAATACTTCCCCTTATCGATTAAAGATGAACCTACATGTTACATCCATTCTGTTATTTTATCATCATCTCAGATGGGTTAAAGGATTTTTAAGTATTATTGAATCTGTGTTCCCTTTCACCATCTTTTACCCAGACTGGGCTGAAGGGGGTCAACAAGGTGAAGTACTGCAATTGTATGTGATACAAGTGCCACAGCAGTAAGTGAATGTACTTGCATATGAGCCAATGCGATAGTCTCTGTTTACATTGTGTCTTCTGTTGTTCTTGGCCATAACCAAAAGTAGGGTCAGTCTATTGATTTCCTCAATGCCTGTTCATATTCAGGTTTCTGTGTCCAGTTTCAGATGTTTCTCAGGAGGAAAGATGGCCTTCCAATATCCTGGCAATGACCCAATCTATCAAAGCAACTGAAATTTGGGAAGCTGGTGCTCTCTGTTCTTATTCTCATTAATTTTTCATTGCTGGTCTTGGAGGAATGAATATCTCTCAAGGTCTACTTGGATTTGATTTTTGCCTCATCACATAAGAAACTGTTGGCATGTTGTGACATAACAGTAGTCCAGCTGATAGATCTCTATCAATATGCATATCAATGCAACAAAAATACCCCTGCAAAACCCCCACTCTTCCAATCTAGTTTTCCTGGTGTTCTTCATTGAAAAGTGGGGTGTTAAGCAGTTTTATTTAAAACACTCATTTTTAATAGAAGATAATGCTGAGTAAGATGTTGTGTGGATGTGAGCAAGTAGACTTCAAAATGAATAAAAAAAGGTCAAATGTTCTTAGCTTAAAAGCCTTCACCAATTTTCTACCCATAATTTAAATAGGCTGAAATCTTATGGTTCTGGTCTAAGTACAAACTTAATGTTGCTAAGGGATCAAAATGAGGCAGATATTTGCTAGAAAAATTTGCAAATGTTAGTAGAAGCCAAAGTACGTTAATACTGAAGTTAATTAACTATAGCTTCCTAATTATTAATTTGTAGATATATATTAGACCATTTTTGAAACTGAATTTAGAACCACCCTGAGGTAAACCCTTTATATGATCATGTGTACATGTTCATTCTAAGGAATGAAAACATATGGCAATGTATGTAATGGGATGTTTTAAGGTCCTAAAAGGCTGGCCAATATTCTGATTTATGACAAGCCCTCAACAGTAGTGTTTGTTTTAAGATTTTTTATTTTTTTAAGATAACTGGGATATGTAGTGAATTGCTTATTTCTTCCATACACGTACATATATAATGAAATCTTATTTCCAATACACAGGAGAATTAGGAAAATATACTTAAACTGGACAATGATCAAGTTGTGCGTAGAAGCCAGAATCTCATGAAGGATGGAATAAGGAGGTCATAAAGTCATTAACAACAGTAATAATGTATTTTAGTTGTTACTAAAGTCTAAGTGTTGGAACTACATACCCTAGATGCTTTCTAATATTATTCAGCTGGGTGGCGGTGGCGCACACCTTTAATCCCAGCACTCAGTAGGCAGAGCCAGGAGGGTCTCTGTGAGTTTGAAGCCAGCCTGGTTTACAGAGCAAGATCCAGGACAGGCACCAAAACTACAATGAGAAACCCTGTCTTGAAAAACCAAACACACACACACACACACACACACACACACACACACACACACACACACACATTATTCAGACTTCCTGCCCTGTGAAGCAAAATCATGTCAGCATCACTCTTAGTTCCATGCTGAAATGAGGAAGCGGAGGTTCAGCTTGGGTTATATAGCTGGTCGTAGTGCAGTTAGTTCCCCATTTAGGATGAATGAATATTTAACTTTTGTTTCCTCACAGCTAAGTCAAGTACCTGGAAAGGGGAAGAATTAAGTGGCTTATTGGAAGTCAGGAAAACATTGGGTAGAAGAAATGCGATGGGAATTCTCTGTGATATGATGACAACTAACAAAAGCATGAAAGAGGAGACAGGTAAATCCTGTGCTAGAGAGAAAGAAGCATGTTTGGGGGAAACGCAGCCAAGATTATGGAGCTATAGGGTAGGGCTGCATAGATTCCCTTTGCTGGTAATTATTCCAGTCTTATGAGAACTCCAAACACTGGCCTTAATTTTGCCTGCCAAAGTTTAGTGAAAGAATCTGCAGTTTAATTGTGGTGACCAATTTTTTAAAAAGTAACAATGAGGCATTCAAACTGCACCACCGTTGTATCTTGAAATAAAGGTCTGCTCCTAACAGAGGCAGCGGCCATGGAGTGGAGGGTGCACAGGGCGTGGCGAAAGACATCAGCCAACATGAGGGTGCTGTGACAAAGCAGTTAGATGCAGTAATAGAGACAGTAAGGTATATGGCTTGCAGTGCAGGAGTTTCAACAGAGAAGAGACTGAAAGTTGGGTTCCTTGATCATTGTTGAAGCTTCAGTGGGAAGCCAGGTTCATCTATCCTGTTAGACATTGATGGCGGAGTGAACAAAAGAGGTAAAGATACAGTCTTAACTCTGTTACACACATACATGCATATATCTATATATCTATATCTACCATTCTGAAAGAATAAGTATAAAATTGAAAGTTTTGCTTTGATATTATAAACATAAATAGTATATACAGCTATATCTAAACTTGAAATGTATGTGAGAGAAGAAGTAGGCTAAAGAAATGTTTTACCTTCTCTGCCTCACCTTGAAGTCTCAAAGACTGTGTAGGCTTCATTTGTCTCTTTGTTTGGCAATTAAATGCTGATTTCTTTGAGAATAAAATAATCTGTGATCATCAAATTCAGATCTCTTAATAATACAGATTTATCAGAGCAGAGCTCAGCTAAACACTCATTTGAGTTTCTTACACATATTATTCTAGTCTCTAAGTATGGTTCTTTGTCTGTTATCACCATTCTGTTAGCAAGAATGCTTCAGGCAATGGAGAGTTTAAAACTACTTACAACATAGAGTCAAAACATGTCTTACTTCATTGTCCCATGAAATGTGCCAGTCAGACGGCAGGCAAGCATGAAGATAAAGGAGGTTTGGGCTTCATAGACTACACCTTCACAACCATCTCTCACTAGCATGGGGACTATTATCAACATTTTAAAAAGTCTTTTTTCTAACGCTATCAAAAGACACAGAGGTTAGAATTTTATGTACAGAGTTATTAGAAACTTCTTACCTTGAATTCATTTTTTAATTGAACATTTCCACTCAAGAATTACATTTGTCAAAATTAATTAGCTAGTAACTATAGTTTACTAAACCCTGAAATAACCATAAAGAAACATTAATAGGCGATTTATGAGTAAATAAACCATCACAGCAGTGTATGCGTACATGCCATAGAAGTCCAAAGGTGGTTTACTCTTCCTGATTAGGTAGATTAGGGTTCCTAAACACCATCAAGGAAATGAGAATTTCTAGTTAATTTAAATTTTAAAAAACAAAGTGCAATTTGTAAATTTCCTTCTGTATTTCTCAGGTATTCAGTCTTTATATTGTGTTACTAACATTACTTTCCGAATGTCGGGATATAAAGTGTGAGCTGCAGTTACTGTGATCTGCTCCTCACCCTTCACAGAAGTCAGAACAGTCAACTGTGCTATTCATTCAATTCATTAAGGAGCTGAGTGATGGGATGGAGAGGTGGCTCAGTGTATTAAAAAGTTGCTGTGCAAGCATGAGGCCTGGGATCCCTGCAACCAATGTAAAACTGTGTACAGTAGCACATGTCTGTAATCCCAGAGCGCCTATAGTGACATGAGATGTAGAGACAGAAGAATCCCCAGAAACTCTCAGGCCACCGAGCCTGGCCTGTGCAGTGGCAAATATCAAGAGATTCTGCCTCAAATAAGATGGAGGATAAAGGCAATCCCTGAGTTGTTTTCTAGCCTTCCCATGCAAGCATGGCATACTCACAAATGCCCATATTCCCACAACGGTGCACATACATAAACATGTACACTACACATACAAAGAAGCTGAGCTGAATGAATGTCACTTTCTTAACAGTTTTACTGAACAAACCGTTCCTGTACGTACAGTAAGTTGATTCTGATTTTTTTAAAGACTAAATTTGAGGAGGTCAAGAAATTACAGAAAGGTACCCTTTCTGCCAAATGTGAAATGAAAATCTGTATAAACTGGACGGTGGAAACTGGCTTTTCAAATGCATTGCTGAGGTGGTGAGAAGAAAAAGCAAAAATTCAGAGGGAATAAAGTTGAGACCAGGAGCTGGTGAGCAGGGAGCAACCAGAGAGCTGGAAACTGCAGGTAAGCTCAGGGTGGCCCCAGCTGAGGTCTGAGAGGAAAGGTCTCCAGAGAACCAGGGTGACACGCTAATGTGAAGGCCTGCAAGCAGCAAGCCCCACACTGAGAAGACACACCAGGGAAGCACGCTATCCACTCCGTCATCAGCTGGATTTAGAAATGTCAGATTCTGCCTCACCTTTGATGTCCAAGCTCACCAGTGCTATTCAATAAACGTCATTCAATAATTCAGAGTGTGTCTGGTTTCAGAGGAATTAGGTGGAAAACAAAGAAATCTTTTACAGTTTGAGCCCAAAGTTATTGTACCCAAGATGAAGTTATTTTTGTAAAATGTGTGCGTGTATGCTCATATGTGTATTTGTGCTCATGTGTGTGTGTTTACGTTTTTTGTATGTTCTTGCATGTATGTATGTGTACATGTGTGTATATTTGTTCATGTGTATTTTCATGAGTGTATGTGTGTGTTCATAGGTGTGTATGTTCATGTGTGCATGTTCATGTGTGTATGTATGTTCATGTGTCTGTATGTGTGTGTGTTCATATGTGTGTTTGTTCATGCGTGTAATTACAAGGGGTCATCAGTAGTGCTTTTTACCTTGTTTGAGAAAGGTTCCCTTTGGTGCTCACTGCCACTGGGTGCACTACCTCAACCCCTAAATAAGGTTGTAAAGAAATTAGTTAATAGTTAACAATTGCAAAATATTAGAAGTAACATAAATGAGCAAAACCCAACAAAATTGTGATAGAAGTATAAACTTCAGCTATTGGAATAACTAGATGAAGAAAAAATAAAGCACATGTTTTTAGTATTTCATTAAATTTCTGTTTCTGTCATGATCAGTTACTCCAAAGATAGCACTTTAAATATATGCTGTGTTGAAATAATATAACAAATTATTATAAGTTGGATTATAAGTCTATAGCCAGTGTGAGTAGGCCAAAATTAAA
Organism: Onychomys torridus; assembly: GCF_903995425.1. Taxonomy (NCBI): domain Eukaryota; kingdom Metazoa; phylum Chordata; class Mammalia; order Rodentia; family Cricetidae; genus Onychomys; species Onychomys torridus. Next base: position 56,916,302 of record NC_050458.1, read on the forward strand.
ATCAAGATGCTGTCAGACTGTACCTCACTGGTTTCTTGTTAATTCAATTGTTGGCAGAATTCCACCCCTTTAGTATACACACACACACACACACACACACACACATACACACACACAAAAGCACCCAGGTCTTTGTCTCCTTGCTAAGAGCTGAAGGTTGCTCTCCCTGTAAAGGCACCAAGTGTTTTGCCTTGTGGTATCATCTTCATCTTTTGGGAAGATGGGCTGGTTCTTTTTGTACCCTCTCTCTGTCACCTTTTCATTCCAGGTGGAGTGTTTCTGCTGAATGTGAAGCTTTCACACACTCTGTGTGTCTCTCATATTCTTTGTCACAAAGGTTCATCTCATTAGATGATAAGTGGTTGCCACAGAGATTGACAAGATTGATAGTCCTCCGATGTTCTATTTCTGCTGAGATTGTTGGAGGGAGTTGGGGGATGGAAGTTATTCAAAAGGAGACTACTATTCACAGCAATATGAGCATTGGAGATTATCTGATTATCTGATCTCATAAGGCCAAGAAAAGTGAACCAGCATTAAGGTAACAGAAATTACATCTACACTTGAGAAAATTTAGCTGACAGAGACCATCTACCAAGAACTGGGAATAGCTAGAGGAGCAAGGGAAGCCCCTGCCAGGGAAGGGCAATTAGACTAATGGGTGAGAGCAAATCAAGGAGAGATGACATCTGGTATGCATGTGGATCCACTGTCGGTCTAGACAATTCTGTCTCTCTGTGAATAGCTACTACCTCATGTTCCTCACTTCCATCTTTTAGTTGATGTTACTCTGAAGGCTTCATATATTTTTTATGCTTAAGCAAAGTTTAACATGCCTAATAGCAAATAAGTAAGATCGTGAACAAACCTATGACATAGTAATTAGTCATTATTGAATACGTGTTCATCATTAGCTCATTTTGATACTCATTATAAAACAGGTACCAATGGGGCATGCGGCCGTCCACAAAATGTACTCCTCTATCAAGTTTCCATTTATATTGATCATGAATTAGAAACACAAAATAGAGTAATATTTCTTATTTATTAAACAAATTGGCATTTGCATGTTACTTGTAAAGTTTAATACCTTTGTAACTTTCAGTCTATATGACTTTTAATAATTCCACATGTTTTCCTAAATAAGTCAGAACTTGGAAGCTAGTATTAATCAACAGTAATTCCTTCAGTATCAAATAGTACTCACTTCTCTTGTTAGCACTTTGGTGAATGCTGTGATAAGTATTACAGCTCTTCTCTATCTTTGAAAGTCACTGGGGACTATTCATTACATTATGTTATTGTGTTTCTATTGCACAACTGAATTATTTTGGATTTTTAATAACCCGAGTTTCCCTTCAATTAGAATAAATTATAGAGTAGATATTAAAAGCCATTATTTTGCTTTTCTAAGTGTGACTAATGGAGAAAAATCTCATGACTTTTCATTTATTTGATCAAGACAAAAACTGCTTATTAAATAAAAGGAAATCTGAGCATGCACAAGAGATTTAGTGCTTAAGATTCCCCGAGGTATCAACCAAAATGACTGAGCCTTTCATAAACAAATACAAGATTTATCTTCTGAAAGAGTTGCACTATAACACTCATGTATACTTTTTCAAAAATTAATGTGTGGATTTTTGAGTTTTTACTTGATGTACAGCTCTATCTGAAGAACATACTGAAGTCTTATGGCATTTCTGATGCAGAGGATTGAAAACGAATGTGAAACAGAATTGGTTTGAACACTTTTTATAAATTACTAGCCAGGGTCTTCTTACCCCTGGTGTTTCACTAGAATAAAGTACTTCTTTTGGTGGTGGGCATGATGGTATGTGCCTTTAGTCCCAGTACTGGAGTAGCAGAGGTAGTTGGATCTTTGTGCCCTGGTCTACATAGTGAGTTCTGGGTCAGCCATTGATATAAGGGAGCTCCAAATTTGGCTAGCAGGAAGTCCAGTGATTCCTTAAGGTCCTCTCTCCAGATCTGCTCCATTTCCTCAGTTCCTACATGGTAACCACATCTATTGCAATCCATTTATACTCTAAAAGCCAACTGGCAAGAAAGCCACAGGGTGCCAGTTTTCAGCAATTACAAACAAGCTACTATGGCAATGTGAGTTTCTCAGCACCTCCCAAGTGGTTATTTCCTAATATTCCTAGGATGAAATGGCTACATATGATCCCCACACACATGTGAGCTTTATGATTCCATGTGATTTAGGATCTGAGACAGCCATTATGCTTATAATATCTATAGTGGTACCCCCAGGATGGAGAGACTCTCCTTCCTCAGAATTTGTATAATGCCTCTGAACATGAATCAATGGGCAGCTATGTTTTTTCCCTCTTGGTGACCTCTTGGGACTTCTAATACCTTTTCTCACCAGTAGCCTCAGCCAGGAGCTGAAGTTCATTCAGAAAGTTCCAGCTATATTAAGTAATTTGAAAGATCCTTCTCTAAGTATAAATATCACTTTGGAAAATCTGTTACCATCTCAATTACCCACTCCAGCCGGGGCTTGATAATGTGTAATTTAGCAGGTTATAAATATTTCTATTATTACATTCCTAAGAGGTGACAAGAAACAAAAGACTCTATTCCAAAAATGAGGTCCTTTCTAGGTACTGTCAGAGTTAGGACAAAATTCTTGGCTCCAGGGAGTTTGGGTACCAGGCTTCAGCCAAAGTCCTGGAAAGGCTGTTGAAGGGACCAGCAATGGAGAGGTGAGGGAAAGAGGGAGCTTTGTTTTCAGGGAGATCAAGTAGTGTAGAATGAGAAAGAATGATCTAAATGTCTGTCTGCAGAGTGCTTGTATTATAGCAATATTCATTTATTTTATAAGAAACAGAGGAAAGAATTGTGTGTTTCCACAAGAGCCATCAAAGTCAGTTTGCTCTGGCTGTGGTCTACCTACCCTAGGCAGGTATCTCATGGTCTCCATACAGGCATCAAGCTCTCTCCTCTTCAGATGTTGGTTTCAGTAATTTGTTGTAAGACTTCATCTTCAGATCTATTCTGAGAAATCAGAACCTGTAAGGGAGAAAGGAACAGAAATAAGAAAAATAAAAGAGGGAGTGAGTTCACTAAGTCAGAGATGGGACTTCCTTCAAGGTGACCAAGAGTCATCAAAACGTCTTTTATTCTTCTTTCATCATTTTACTTTGAAGATATCAGAAATATCTTCACAAGCATGTAGAAATCCCCTATCACTGTATACCGCATAGCACACTCTTACTATATATTATTAGATCCCCACCACACACCTTGTCTTCCATTCTTAATGTTTAGTTAAAAACCTTTACTGTTACTTTTCCTTCTTATATACATATGTAATGAGTTTTAAAATGTATATGGGAAGAGGGCTATGCCTTCTACATCTTTAGATTCTTTCCAGACTGTTTAGCATAAGATCCTGGCATGAATATTAATTGCTACGTGATGATTGCCTCTGTGATGACTTTGAGCTTGATTTTTCCAGATGGAGATAATCTGTGTTTTAAGCATGACTTTCTGCTATTGCACTAATGCTATTCTGAGCCGGAGCTTGGCATGAAACATAGATGAAGCTCTAATCTACCTATTTGCATTTTGATTACTGAATCACCTATCAGTGAATAGCACTTGAATTACTGAGAAATTTTCCTGAACTCCTGAAATAATTGCTCTCTTCTTTCTCAAAATGATGGGATAAAGATATATTTAAATGTAGGAGACGTTGTATCATCATGAAAAGACTTAAACTTTTAATTCTAAATCGCCACTAAAACCTGTGAAAACAGAAGCAGACCATTGCAGAAGGAAAGCATAACCATGAAGATTAGAGAACTCTGTGTAGACTTCCCCAAGATCGAAATGATTTACTTTAAGAAAAATATACACTTATGGAAAAAAATAGAAAATAAGAGAAGTAAGTGTGACAGTTTAAGTGAGAATTGTCCCTCATAGGCTCGTGAATTTGAACAACTGGTACTGTGTGGGGAGGTTTAGGAGGTGCAGCCTTTGGAGGAGATAGGATGCTGGGGCTAAGTTTTGAGAGCGTGTAGACTCACCTCACTTTCAGTTCATTCTCTCTGCTTGGTGCTTGCTGTTGGAGATGTGCACTCTCAGCTTCCTGCTCCCCTTGCTGTGTCTCCTGCTTGCTCTCACGCCTCCCTGCCATGATGGACTCTTGCTTCTGGACCTGAAAGCCATATAGACTCTCTGGAAGTCATTTTTGATCATGGTGTGTTATCATAACAATAGAAAAGTAACCGGTATAGTAACTCATCTCACACGCAAGCCTTGACTAGTGTTTTGAAATATTCTGAGACCATTCACACATAAAATTTCAATATCTTGTTCTTTTGTCTTCATTTTTTATTGAAATATGAACCTTTTCATATCATTTTTTTGGAAAAAATGTTACTACTTTTAAGAAATTTGGTCACTTTCCTGATTTTTGCTACATATTTTTTTTTCTGTTGCCTAATGGAAAAATCATTTTATTGCCATTGATGCAATATTTTCATATTTATATTAATCTCCCTAAATAATATGCTGTAAACATGTGAATAATTCTTATATTTTGGGTTGAAATGTGACTATTTGATTATTTAATACTCTTTAATACATCAAACTGGAGATACTTTAATAGACCCATGAGTTATGTAAATCTAGTCTTGTTGAAGGCCTCACTTGTGGTGTACCTGGTGTCCTGGGCCTAGTGCACAGCCTTGTACTTGAGAAGGCTGATGTGTACTGCCCTCTTTACTCAGCCTCTGCTCTCAGTTTAATTGTTCTCTATTCTCCTGGTACAGATGGGAGCAGTCTTTACTATAACGTTGTAACTATTAATATATATATTTTTTAGTATCAAACAGCCCCTTAATTCAGCACGCATTGTCTTGATTCATTGTAAGACTTACTTCCTGTATTTTTCCCATAATATGTCATCAGTAATCCCATATATATAGTTACATTTGGCATCAGAGCTGGACATGAAAATGTGGCTGTTCTAGAATGACAAAGAAACTTGAGGTTAGGTATAATAATGGCTTACCTTATAAAACCCAGCAGCTAAGACTTTAGATGACAGATCATGTGTCAAATTTATTATACAATTATATCATTGAGTTCAGACAAACAGGATAAAATCCAAACTGTATGTTTACCTTAGAAAATAAAAGTTCTAAAAATGGAGTAGAAGGGATGGCCTTGGCATCAGTTCCTGTGAAGCAATGGTAGAACCGTTAAGAAGACCAGGCACAGCAACAGAATAGAAAGTAGCTGTTGCTGCTGCTGCTGCTGCTGCTGCTGCTGCTGCTGCTGCTGCTGGTGATGATGATGATGATGACGATGAGGATGATGATGATGATGATGATGATGACTATGATGATGATGAGGAGGAGGAGGCCAGTATCAACTTGCAGAACAAAGAAAAGGCTTCGCTGTTCTCAGCATTCCTTCTTTGAGAACTAGATGAATCTCCTTACCATGATACTTCCTCTCTGGGACCATCTCAGCTACAGGAAATCCCACTAAAGGGAATGAGCATTACCACTTCTAGAATACTGGCATTTCATTGTTCCAGGAAAGCCCTTAGAAGGCCTAACTTCCAGATAACAGCTGCCAGCATCCCTGGGCTGCCTGCAGAGACAGGAGCTAGCGCCTCTCCCTGAGCATAACCAACTCTGTATGAAAGAAGTTTTGGTGTTTATTCCTTCATTCACTTCTTCTCTTCACCATCTCACTGCTGCTCATCACTGGGGCCTGGCAGCACTCCAGATATCTGGGATTCTGTTACTCAGTCATCTGCAGACAAGAGGGCTGCCAGCATCTCTTACTAAGAGCCTTCTAAACCTCAGGGGAGGCTTTTCTCTCTAACCTTCTATACTACCACTGGACAAAGCAAATGGAGTCCTGTAACTTGCCCAAGTGTCTCCACAGTTTCTCTCCAGCTCTTTCAGAAGCTTCCTCCACCCTCCCAAAACCCTCACAGGGTGAAGTTCCCAGAAGACAGGTTCTGTCTGTGTACTAATAGTAGCTTTTTAATTCACACTTCAGGGAGACTCTTTTAACACAGAACAGCTGGGTTTTACTCTTGGGGGGGCATCCTATGAACCTGCAAGAATGAGGCTTACCCACACCCAGGACTGGAGTAGCAAAGATATTTTCCTCCATTGTTTTCTTTTACACTGTTAGAACAATTTTGTTCATCAGAGTTAGAGGTGGTAATTTTGTACCCAGAGAAGTACTTTGAGACAAATTTGCACACATTGACATAGAAGATATGTATTCAGTTTAGCAATTAGTTATTTTTTAACATTTCACAACAACAAGATTTGCTTTTAAGATGGCCACACTCATTTTAGATTTTGCTTCACCTACATTTCCATATTATTTTCAGACATTATTTCTCATCTCGATCCTTTACTCTGGGTAGGTGATTACTCACCTCCATTCTATGTTTCCCAAGTGCATTTGTCCTTCTCCCATTATCTTTGAGATAAAAAATTTGTGGATATGTAACAGTAGGAAATTAAAGAAGACAGCAAAAGAAAAATGTTTCAATACAGTGCACTAAAATAATTGACCCAGACAGGCCTGAGGATAAGCTTATCTGTTGGAGACAGGAAACATGACTTACTTCATTTCCAAACTCTTTACTTCTATATAACTTCCATCCTGATTTAAATCATTTGTCTTATAGTTGGTCTTTTCTGACAACCATTTATTTTGTTACAGATATAGCTATATCCTTAGCTGTAGTATATTTTTAACCTGCTGTAACCCCAGCCAAAGTGGCACCAGTAATTAGGAAATGTTAGCATTTGTGTATTGAGAAGTAAACATTTGTTCAGTATCTATCATGTGGAGACAATCAGACTGTGTCAATAGAGATACTGTGGAACCAAGAGAAGAGCTATGGCACATTAGAGCTTCAAGTATTAAATTTTGAAATGTCTAAGATAGAAGATAACGTAGTGTTTGTAGTGTTCTCTGTCACTGAGTGATGTCACTCGCTTTATCACTCTCCATGGAGTGGAGGCCAAGCCTGCCATCCCCTACTGCTTCCTGGATGTGGCTTCCTCTTCCTGAAGGAATATCTCTTTCTCTTATTGGGAAAATGTCTATTCTTACATTATTTAAATGAGTGAAATTGTTCCTAATCTTCTTGCTCAGCCATTCAGGGAGATTACTCTATTATTTCTGCTTCCTCTAAGACTGGTACTTATTTTTATCATAGTACCCATAAAGTGTTGTTACTGGAAACATTTGTTTTCAACTCTCCCCTATTAGGTCAGAAATGGAAATACTTAGGGGGATGGCAGGAAGTCAGATGAGGACCTTTAGATGATTTATCTTGCATCTATTTGATAAGCACTTCATAGTTAAGGGTTATATTCAGATGTGTGAAAAAACCCAAAAAAATCTTCAGGACCTTGACAAGATAAAGAAATGTGGTTTAATATCCCAGCAGTGGCCCAAAGAGACCATCAGTGCAGGTGACTGTTCTCTGCCAGCAGCACTTACAGTGAATGGCTTTAGTTATGTCCGAAAGAGACAGCAACATTATTTCTGTGTTTCTGAAGTGTGTTGAGACTTGATGGGTCAGTTACAGCCTAAACAAAGCACAAAAGGCAGTTTGTTTTTGTATCTCAATGAGGGATTGTTGGGGAGGAGTTGTGCCAGCCAGTGCGGAGGAGATAGGGTTCTATGCTTTTCAAGATCTATCTCTTGCTGACTTGCCTGAGTTCCTGCTGTTTTGTAGCCTGCCCCTTGAGTCAGAAAGTGAATAACTTGCTTTCTTTCCCCCTGAATTGCAGGTGAGAAAAATCTATAATTTCAATGAAACCAAACTAATACTATTATCATTAAAATTACCGTCCCCTGGAAATTTACCCAAATGAGATAGTGCCAAAATATCCAGTGTCTTATTTATTAAACATTATAGGTATTGATGTAGATGATGTCATATAAAGCAGAAGTTGTTAATGAGTTACATTTTTAAATGACATCATTCAAATAGACAGACTTGAATTTGTACTATTAGGTAAAGCTGCTATTTGAGACACTTTGCTAAAAGATAATCTAACAAAATTTTCTTGTTTTAATTTTTTGTTTGTTTTGTTTAATACACATTTCTTGAGCACTGAAAATTTTTTTGGAGGGGACAGAAGTATCAGGAAAACAAAGTACCCACAATCAAAGCTCACTAGACATAGAAACTTTTGAGATTACCAAGATTGGCAGTAAGATCCAGGGTGGTATAGTCCTCTAATGCCAGTACTAGGCAAGCACAAACAGTGGATCTCTGTGAGTTCAAGGCCAGCCTGGTCTCCATAGAGAGTTCTAAGACAGCCATAACTACACAGGTGACCCTTTCTCAGAAGGAAAAAAAAAAAAAAAGAAAAGAAAAAGACACAGGAAGACACAGGATGGGTGTATGGCCTAAGCACAGAGAACTCAGTCTGTTTCCAATACTTTGTTCTGCATGTGGGTGACTGAAAGAGACCCCAGTCCCTGAGGGAAGGACAGGGGATTGTGGCTGAGTCATGGAAACCCTTTGAATTTATTTTGTTCCGAAGTGGGATAACTAGTTTAGTATGTTCTCAAGTAGTAGGCTGTTTAAACCAACACTAATGTGGGTGTGGCTATGAAGACATTTTGAAGTTGTGTTTAACATCTCAATGAGATTACTTTAAGAAAAGCACAAGACATACATCACCTGCCTTGTGCAGGATGGCTTCACCCTATCACCTGTGAGAATTCTGTTTTATGTCTTTAGAATTCTACTTATTTTCAGTCCTTCCAGCCCTACCGTAGGGATTTCTTCCCTGCCTGCCTCATGCCAGTATCTGTGAGCTAAGTCCTTAAACTAATTGTCTTTACATATAAATAGTATAAATACATACAATATGGATATATAAGTATATATGAATAAATATGAGAAATATATGTAAATAAAAATTGAGCGCAATCATATGCACCTATAGCTCCACACATCTGGGAGTCTGAGGCAGGCAAATCACTGTATCTTAGAAGTTTGAAACTACCTTGGGTAATATAGACCCTATCTGAAGAAGAATAGACAAAAAACCCTACACACACACACACACACACACACACACACATTATCTGACTTGTTTATAGAAAAGAAATCTGTGAACACATGGTATGAATACATGTGTTCTAAATATAAGCATTCTCTCTCTCTCTGGGTTTTGTTTGCCCTGAGTATATATTGATTGACATGTGTGTGTGTGCATCTAACCTACTTCTGTTGGTTCTCTGGAGAACTGTTACTAAAGCCATTATACTATTATTATATTTTATAGAGTGCAAAAAAAAACTTATTACTATTCTGGAAGAAATTTAGTTTTGTAATTTTAGCATTTTATTCACAGCAGTTGATGTCAGGCTTTTGCTTCATGCCAAACAGTAAATAGAATAGTACTGGGTTTAATGATAATAGCTAACAGTTTCAATGATGAGGTATGGTAGACAATACGTTCCTATTTTCATTGGACCAATCAATACATAAAATAAAATCAATATTATAAATATGTTGTCTAGTACACTTTTAATTTGCAAGAAGAATGAAATGAATTTATAGCCAGTAGATACCATGTTCAAGACCAAAGCTGGGCTACTGCATACAAACTTTTATGTATTTCATTATTTAAGTGCACATCTCCTAGTGCAAAACAATTGACCACAGCAAAATCACACTGTTTTAAAATGTCATAATGGAAAATATAAGCAGCCCTATATCCTGTAGGGGAGGTTTATAAACGGAAAGAGATTATGTAATACAGCAGTAATGTGGTAGCTTAAACAAGAATGGAGACAATTGCTTACATCATGTTTATCAGCTTTAAGAGGCTCTAAAGCAACCATGCTGTTTTTTTTTAAACCACAGCTTCTGACCAGATTTTAACATGGTTGTCTCAAGCTATTAAAAGAATGCCTTCAAGGCATACTTCAAAGCATCAATGACCATTCCTGAGGAGCTTGCTAGAAAAGTAAGTTTGAGGGCTGTACCCCAGACTTCCAAATAGAATCCCTAGGAGCACATCTGTGCTCCAGGTGGTCTTTGCTCAGGAGTTGAAAAGTCTTATACTAGAACAATAAAACCAGGCTAAGGACAGTCATGTGTTGAAGTAAGCAACCCCAGAGAAAACAAAATGAAGATCCATGATAATTATCCAGAATCAATAATGACTGATGAGTGTTCTGTCTTAGGTGGGAATCTAATGAATAATAATGTTAAGAGGTTCAGAACTAAGTTGGATCTGGAGAAAATGAGCTTCTTCCACCTATGTGAGGATGGGCTGGCATAGAGTTTCAGAACAGGTTACGCGTTGCAAGCCAAAGAGTTCAAAGTGCTGTATACCCAGAATCAAAGCAGGTTTCAAGATGGAGGAGGAATAATGGGCTGAGGAGACAAAAAATTTGGGGGGAAAGAATTATTTTGAACAGAAAATACCATGTAAGAATCCATAGCCAGAATCTGAAGTTGAAAATGAACACAAACTATTAATTTGGAAAAGGCCTCTACCTTATTTATTATAGCTGCCAATTTCCAATCTTAAAGAATACAATTATGTTAATGAGTGGAATGATTACACCTTGTCTAGTATGAAATCAGAAAGGTGTTGGTATGTTTAGTGCACCAAAACAAGGATGAGCAGTAGAGCTGCATAGATAAGCAAGATCCTGGCATCAGACAAGTAAGGTATTAAATAAGCCCTCATGAAAATATGCATTTAATGAAAACTATCTTAATTCCCAGGAGAAAAGGACATGTATTCAAAGATTGAATGGCAGAACAGCTAGCCTAGTTTGGGAAGTGGCGCAGTCAGAGAGTAAATACAGAAGATTCCAGAGGAAACTGCAAGGGAATTGGAAGTCATGGTGACTTCAGTGGTGACCTAAAATTAGCTAAGAAAATAGGCTGGTGATGGGGTGGTGTTCCTTATCAACAGAGCAGCAAGTCAAAGTAGAGGCCTGTGTTAGGGTAAACAGTGGGTACCTAGGGTGACTGGAATGTAATAACTAAGGTATAATAGCAAAATAGGTGTATAATATATAATATATAGTGGTGTCAGGTGGCTCCATGTTAGAAAGGGTGTGCAGCTGGGCTAATCACTTCATCATATCTTGGAATAACAGAAAGGAGAGAGAGAGGGAGACAGAGAGAGAGAGAGAGAGAGAGAGAGAGAGAGAGAGAGAGAGAACAGAATGTAGCTGGAGTTTTCTTCAGTCTCACCCAGGCCCACAGCTGCTCAGACCTAAATAAACACACAGAGGCTTATATTAATTAAAACTGGGGGTTGGGGATTTAGCTCAGTGGTAGAGTGCTTGCCTAGCAAACGCAAGGCCCTGGGTTCGATCCTCAGCTCCAAAAAACAAACAAACAACAAACAAACAAACAAACAAACAAAAAACTGTATGGCCCAATGGCTCAGGCTTCTTGCTAGCTAGATCTTACATCTTAAACCATTTTTATAAATATATACCTTGCCATGAGGCTCATGGCTTACCAGTATCTTTACATCTTGCTTCTCCTGGTGGTGGCTGGCAGCATCTCTTGACTCAGCCTTCCTCTTCCCAGAATGCTCCTCTCCGCCCATCCCACCTATACTATACTTCCTGCCTGGCTACTGGCCAATTAGCATTTGATTTATCAACCAAATCAGTGCAACACACATTCACAGCATACAGAATGACATTCCCAGTAAGAGAACGTGGAACTGGGATAAAATAATTCAGTGGTTACCCACAGTGACTTACTTTATTCAGTAAGGCTCTGCTCCAAAAGCTTCTGCAAATTTCCCAAACAACATCACTAGCCAGGGAACAGGTGTTCAAGCACACAAGTCATTAAAATACTATCTGAACTAAAGTGAAGTTTTGTTAAAGCTCCAATGAGGAAGGGGAAGGTTGGATGGTTGGTTTTTTTTTTTTCCTTTGTGTGTGTGTGTGTGTGTGTGTGTGTGTGTCTGTGTGTCTGTGTGTGTGTGTGTGTGTTAATTTTCAGTGTTAAAGAGGTAATGATGCTTAGATTTAAAACATCAAGCAATGTAACATGTTTTTGTGCCTCTGTTTCTTGTGCCCTTTCTTGGGCTGTTTTCCTTCTGTTTGTTTTGTCTTATTCCAATGTGTTAGTTTTTCTTTTACATTATTTTATTTTATTATTATCCCTTAAAAGTCTGTTTGTTTTCTAATGAGAGACAGAAAGGAGGTGGATCTGGATGAGAGGGTAAGTGGGAAGGAACTGGGAGGAGTAGAGAAGCCATAATTAGAATGTATTATGTGAAGAAAAAGATACTTTCATTAAAAAGAAAAAATAAACCAAATAAATAAGAACATCAAGCACTTTAATATGTCTGCAACTTTTGGAGGTCAAAAATAATCTTGCATTTCTACATATGGCCCTGCTAGTGGAAAATATCTTCTGGGACATTGAAACCTGGAAAACAAGAAGACTCAGGAAAGCTGTGAGTTCTCCAGCCACTGGCCAGGTAACCAGTGTATACCCATTTCCCATGAGCTCTGAACAGGCTGTGTTTCACATAGCCACCTGCTCTGGAAGTCCCTGCTGACACTTTATATGTATGGCTGCAGTGGGTAGCAAGTCAGGGAGCTCTCTATCTCATGGTTTTCTATTTAATCAATCTTCACATATTCCTCTGATGTAGACATTACTGTAGCATGAATCTTAAAAGGTCTTATTAATAAAAACAAATGAAAGATCAGAGAAACAGAACCAGTCACAACTAACCTCACCTTGCCAATTCCTCAGCTGATCTAATTTCCTCAAAATGGAAGCCTCTGTGTCCTCATCTGAATGTATCTCAGCTGAACTGTTGCTCAAAAGCCTAAAAGTTTAATAGGCAAAAGCTTCTAGTTCCTAGTCCTCATGCTTTATATACCTTTCTGCTTCCTGCCATCACTTCCTGGGATTAAAGGTGTGTGCCACCATGCCTGGCTATTTCCTGTGTGGCTTTGAACTCACAGAGATCCAGACAGATCTCTGCCTCTGGAATGCTAGGATTAAAGGTGAGTGTGCCACCATTTTCTAGCCTCCATGTCTAATGGCTGTTCTATTCTCTGACCCCAGATAAGTTTATTAATGTATACAATATATTGGGGAGCACAATATCACCACACATTACTGTTATCATTTATCATTTTATAGACACTTTTGTAGCTTGGGATTGGATAGCCTATAAGTATACTATGAGGCATTAAGTCTCAGGATGTAGGAAACAGAAATGATTCCTTCCACCATTACATAGACTGTTCTCTGTCCTCATAACCAGCCAGGAAGGGAAGAGGATACATTTGAAAACAAGGATAAAAATCACTCTTCAATTCCCATCTAAAAATATCTTCTATTTTAAAGCATATGTGTGAAATTGCAAAAGCGTTAAAAACATTTAACAGGCTTCCTACCCAAGGAGGTTTCCCTCAAGGTGTATGGAAGCAAATGTCAGCTCCATCCCCAAGGGCCCACAAGTAGACCAGTCCTGTGAACTACAGCCAGGAAAGGGGGGGCATATTAATGGTGCCCTCAAGCTGGCTATCATCTCCACATGGACCTGACTCCTTAGCCCAGCATCCACAACCAGCAGAGCAGGAGCCAGCTCATTAAATTCCCAGAGCTGTTATGGAGAAAAGGTGGAGATGAACAGATAGAATTATTGCTATTAGCAACAGCTAGCCAGGGGCTGTGGTAGGATGATCCTTGCTGGGAATCTACATCAGAAGAATATTCAAGGAAGTCAAGCATGGGTATGGTTGTTAAGACAGACAAAAGCAAAATGAAACAAATATGTTCTGCCCTGTAGTAGGAATTGAATTTTAGTGGAACAGTTAGTAAATAACTGCAAAATTGCACAAGTATGTCTTTAGTTACAATTTTGACTAAGCAATAAGATAAAACTGACCTAGTGTGACCTATAGGAGGGGGTACTCTTATTTCCAGGGTGGCTGTAATGAAGACACAGCCTAAAAGACAAAGCTTCCTGCCAAGAAGATATTTGATGACCACATTCCTGGCAAAGGGTACATTATTTTTAAATTTAGGAGTCTTACCAATGTGGTCAAAATATAGTAATGTCATTAGAAAAGAGACTAATATGAGGTTGGGGAGTTTACTAGGGGCCAACACCCTATTGAAGACCTAAAATATTTATTAGAGTGGAAAAATACTGGCTATTTTCTATCAGTAAATAAGAAGATAGCATCCACATTTTTAAAAGATCCTTTCAGTATGGACATCAGAGTGAACATGGAATCTTCCATTAGTTCTACTTTTATAGTCTAAATAAAAGATAATGATGGCTTTGGCTCAATTATTGACAATGAAGATAGAAATCAGGAGATAGATTCAGAATATAATTAGAGAGTAAAAATGGTAGCTAACACCATAAGGGTCACACATTAGCAGGTAAGGTGGGAGGGGGTCATTCAGTAAGATGGGAGGAATTAGGGGATGGGCAGGCTTGGGGAATTGAGAGTTAGTTTATAATGACATAAGCTTAAAATGAAGTAATCAAGAGAAAATATAAAGCTGATGTGTTCCTAGCACAGAGCAAACTTTCCGGCTAGTAGCAGTTGTATCTTACCAGCATATGTGTGATCTTTGGAGTCTAAATGATGGCATATTTGTTTTTTTTTGATGAGTAGATAGTATTGCCATTCTTAGAACAGGAAGGGCAAAAGAAAAAGAAAGTTGAGTCAGAAATTGCCTGTTTTTGAGAAGCTCTTGAGGCACGCAAGCATGAATTTCGAGAAGATATGTGGTCTGATGGGTATGGAGTGTAGAGAGAGCGTTTGGCTAGAGATATATTTGAATGACTTGTACATGACCTTGTTGTATAAGAAAGTAGATCCAGGGAGAAAAGATAGAATAAGAAGGGAAAAGGTGTTAGAAGACTGATGTAGGAGGGAGGAAAGGAAAGGAGGAAGAGGGGTGGGAAGGAAGAGGAATGTGGTGGAGTCTCTAGCCTACAAGATTTGAAAGGGAAATAAAGTAGGTAAGCAGAAGATTGGATTGAATGCCCAGAGAAGCAAGGCAATAGCTAGGAGAAGACTGTCTCCAAGATGCCAATGCCAGGCATTATAGGTTTAGGAGTAGACTGTCTCCAAGATGCCAATGCCAGGCATTATAGGTTTAGGAGTAGACTGTCTCCAAGATGCCAATGCCAGGCATTATAGGTTTAGGAGTAGACTATCTCCAAGTTGCCAATGCCAGGTATTATAGGTTTAGGAATAGATAAAATACAGTGTCAGGAAGGATGAGGTACACATCTGCTGATTGCCATCCTCCATAACTCTGTTTTCTACCTTTTGGATTTTTTTAGGGTTAGAAATTTAATGTTTGGAAAAATTTCCTCTCTATCTCATCCATAGAATCAGAATCCTGAGTCCTGCCAATCCTATTTCAGGAATGTCTTTGGCTATTGTCTTCACTGGCTTTCTATGGCTCTGATAAATACTATGAACCAAAGCATCTTAGGGAGAAAAGGTTTATGTCAGCTTACATTTGTAGTCCATCACAGCAGGAAGTCAAGGTAAAAACCTGGAGGCAAGAACAGAAGCCAAGGCCATGGAGGAACACTGATTACTGACATGCTCACTGTGGCTTTCTCATTCTGCTTTCTTTCACTACCAAGGACCACCTTGCCCAGGGGTGGTACCACTCCTTGTTGGCTGGGTCCTTTCACATCAATTATTAATCAAGAAAATGCTCCACAAACTTATGTCCATTTTTATAGAGGCATAATTAGCAGTGGAGGTCCCCTTGTCGTAGGTGACAAAAAAAAATTGTCATCTTGACACACAAATATATCATTATTAATTGGCCATTCCTTTGTTTTGCTTATTTCCCAAGATATAATGTTAATATCACAATATAGAAACACATTCCAACTTTTAAAAGTTGGCCAGTCTTTAAAGTTTTCAACAATTAGAAGTTTCTTTAAAATCTCTTTAAAAATTCAACATCTCCTTAAAAGTTCAAAGTCTCCTAATTTGGGGCTCCTGTAAAATCCAAAATAAATTAAATTCTCTCTCATTCCAAGAGGGGAGAACCAGTGTACAGTCACAAAAGCAAAACCAAGCTCCAACGGTATAAATTAAATCCTGTAGCTCAAGGTTCCCATCTGTGAATCATTCCTAATATTCTGGGCTCCCAAGGGCTGTGTAGCTCCATCTGTTGGGCTTTGCCTTTCTCAGCACATGTATCTCATCTCTTAGGTTCAAGCCAGCTCTCTTCTTTATGGATACTGTCCTTAGTGATTGTCCCACAGTCCTGGGAACTCCACAGATTACACTTTTACCAATGGCCTCTTGGCTTCAGGGATTTGGCCCCTACTATATGGTGCCAAGCCCCAGTCTCTCCATGACACGCTCAATCCTGGGGTTTTCACT
The DNA here is from genome assembly GCF_903995425.1 of Onychomys torridus. Taxonomy (NCBI): domain Eukaryota; kingdom Metazoa; phylum Chordata; class Mammalia; order Rodentia; family Cricetidae; genus Onychomys; species Onychomys torridus. Next base: position 56,932,730 of record NC_050458.1, read on the forward strand.
AGAACTGATACTACACTTTCACCAATAGCCTTTCCTGAGTGCTCACAATGCCAAGCCTCACCTGTTCTTCATCATCCCATCATGGATTTAAAACCTTACATGGGGGACTCTTACACATTATCATGTTCAGCTGCCAGCATGAGATGCAGCCTTGGTAGCCTTGGGCCCCCTCTGGACCACAGCTTCTGTGTGCTAACCCTGAGGAAATACTCCCTGAAGACTTCACCTCAATGTTGTAAATCTTTTTAATCATAGATGAAGACTCATCTCCAGATAACCAGTATTGATTGTCCCAGGAGAGCAAATACTCTGCTTTAGTGGCACATGTCTCTTGTTAATTACAGCCAATTCTTTAGCCCCAACTAAACAGAAACCAGATATTCTCAATTTAAAATATCACAAGAACTTTTTTCATTCTAACTCCTTGTTCTGGTTAATATTAACTGTCAGCTTGACACAGTCTAGTGTCACCTGAAAAATAAGTCTCAACTAAGTAATTGTCTTTATCAGATATGTCTCTGAGCATATCTGTGAGGGATTATCTTGATTGTTAACTGATGTAGGAATGCCCAACTCACTGTGGGAGGTACCATTTCCCAGGGTAGGTGATCCTGGTCTGTATAAGTCATGTAGGTATGACCTAGAGCAAGGCAGCATATTTTTCAGTTTCTGCTTCTAGTTCCTCCCCTAAGTCCTCATTTTGATTTCTCTTAGTGGTAGACTATGATCTGGAAGTATAACCCAAATAATTGTTCTTATTAATAATTTTTAATTAATCACTGTAACTGAAAGTTTTCATGTGTCCCATCCAGTCTACAGCCATTCAGACCCAAGTAAACACAGAGGCTTATATTAATTAAAACTGCTCTGCCATTAGCTCAGGCTTACTACTGACTAGCTCTTGCACTTAAACTCAGCTCATTTCTGTTAATCTATATGTCGATACATGTTCCATGGATTTATCTGTGTGCCATTACAAGTTGCTCCCTAGATGGTAGGCTGGTGTCTCCTGACTCAGCCTTCCTCTTCCCTAATTCTATGTGTCCTCTTATCCCACCTATACTTCCTGCCTGGCTACTGGCCAATCAGCATTTTATTAAACCAGTATACAAAAGCATTCCTCCACAGCATCTCACCTTTTCTGTGTAATTAAAAAGGAAGGTTTTAACTTTAACAGAGTAAAATTATGTATCACGAAACAGTTAACAACCCAGAATTACATTACATATTTACCTGAAATATATCTATGCATACCTAGCAAACCAAACTAACATGATTACAAGTTTGATTATCATAGATGACTAATTATTAATCTGTATTTCTCAACTATATGCTACAATTTCAAATGAGTTTCACAAACAGAACACTTTAAACAAGAGTAGAAATATACATACAGCATAACAAAAATTAACTTTAAATTTGTGTCTACAAACTAAAATTTATACCAATGTAAAATATTTTAAACAAGTTGCTCTTTAAAAGTAGGTTCAACAATCCATCCTTTTATCCTATTTCCTATATTTCCATATCAAATCACAGCAGCAGAAAGGAAATTATAACAGCCTCCCTCCACGTGACAGCAAACATGCTTGGTGTTTGCCACTAGCCTCAAGGGAGAGTTTCCTTCCATCCTCAGGGCCATGGGAGAAATGTCTATTTTGTATTTGGTAGTGCTGTAGAAACAGCTGCGACCTCCTTGTGGTTTTCCTGTTTGGTTAGTTAGATTTACCTTCCCCTACCCATTCTAATGTTATGCTTCCTTCTCCCTGTGTTCAGTGTTCTTCCTAGTGGCATGAAGAATTTATGTTGTGAGAGAAAACATCGCTAAAGTGTTCATTCTTCTATGCTTTCCAAAGTTGACTTTCCAACTGCAGTGTCTCCCTGCACCACTTCCCTAGCCCCAGCAGTTGGAGGATGTCCCTAAGTTCTCAGTTCACTAATTTCCTTCTGATGGGCCATCCTGATATTTCCCACTGACATTCTAGCCTGAGCCTCTGCAGCTCTTTAACATGTTAGCTAAATGCTTTGATGTACATGTGATACTGTATGGCTGGCCCCTTCTCTGTCCATCCTGTAACCACAGTACAGGGATTGTGCCCCCTATATCTCCTTGCAGCTACTTGTCCCTTTTCATTTTTAGGTTCCTTGGTTGCCTTGCAGGGTCAACAAACTTGAGACAATCAAGTTCTCATAGTTCATCTTAGTTTTTTTTTTCATAACTATGGTAGGAGTGGCATCTTTTGCATCCTTCTTTGTCCTAAAGGAGGGCAGAAGCTCTAAGATTTTTATGGATCATTCATATTTATGTAGAACACCTTTATGACACCAAGCACTGAAAAGTACAGAAGAGTGACTATTCACCCAAAGCAATCATTTCCCCTGTATGTGAAAAATATGGAGAATAGTACTTAGCTTAGGCAGGGGCTAGATGAATAAAGCTGCTGGAGTTGAAATCATATATATTCTTTCTTGTGTAGATCTTATTTCTCTCGGCTTCACCACAGACTTCTGACATATTTGCAGGAAAGGGAGGTGTCAAGTTATATTTGAAAGGGTTCCCTTAATGACTGCTGTGGCCTTCCTCTTTCCATCTGTATTCTTACTGGATAAGCAGTTTTCAAATCTAAAGCATCCATCTGGTTCTTACTCTTCCACAGAGCTCTGATAATATACTTTTCCTAGAATCTAGCTTAAGGAAGCATGAAAGTGGTCCTATCCTGTTAACAGACAGTTCTCTCTTGCCTGTCAGTTCCCAGATAACCACTCAGAGGCTTATATTAATTATAAATGTTTGGTCAATGGCTCAGGCTTATTACTATCTAGCTCTTAAATTTAAAGTAACCTATTTCTATTAATCTATGCATTGCCATGTGGCCTGTGGCTTACCGGTTCTCTGACATCATATTTCTCAGGTGGCTGGATCGCATCTCCCCAACTCCACCCTTCTTCATTCCCATCTTCAGTTTGAATGTACCACCTAATCTTATTATGCCTTGCCATTGTACAAACAGCTTTATTTATCAACCAGTAAGAGCAACACATATACACAGCAAACTGAAAGACATCCCACAGCACTGCCCTTGTCCCAAACCTGTAGGTACTTTGTTCTGATGTTCAAGCTTCTTCCTGTGCTAAAGGCCAGCACCTACTTACTACCAAGAACTAGGAAGGTGCCATGCAAGACTTCACTGTTAGCAGGGGTTGGAATGACATTGGTTCCAGTGCCCTCTTAGATCCTGGTCATCAGCTGCCAGAACCTCTGAATTATTCTGTTTTTATACTCTTTCAAGAGGAATATAAAACTCATTCTTTTCTGGCTCTGTTAAACCACAGTGCTGTTTTAAATTGTTGTTATGTATTTTAGGTAGTTGCCTACTAATTATTTTCAACCACAGGAAAATATAAATTTGAGGATTACTAACAATATTGTATGCATATGTACCACTTTATAGCATTTTCAATGTCAACATTATTATAAAGGGGGAATCATAACAGGGTGGTTTAAGGCATATTTCTATGCTATGTTCTATGAATTTGATAAAATGATATGATCTCATTGATTACCTATCGTTGATATTTTCCTGAACAATATTTGGCAGTATCCCTGTTGTTACCTTGAACTGTCAGCATAGTAAAAGTTCAGCTCTCTTTGCATAGCTCTTACCTAAGTATCCCTTGATGTTCAGTGATTGCTCAGCTTGCCAGAGCAAGGTTTCCAGAACTTATTGTTGCCTATTTTCACTGGTAACAGTTAAAATTGTGAATGAAAACACCATTATTATAGTATTATAGTATCTTAGAGTTGTTTGTTTTGTTTTGAGACAGGGTCTCACTGTGTAGTCCTTGCTGGCCTAGAACTCAGAGATCTATCTACCTCTGCCTCCAGAGTGCTAGGCTGATTTATTTTTCTTAAGATTTTTCCACTTAACTGTGAAATGTAGCATATTGATAAATGTTTAGCAGATGGCTATCTATACACAATAAAGAAAACAAAGATCTAACTTTGTAGCATTTTCTCAGCACCTTAGTACATAGTGTTCCACTACATAAACAATACAAATGTAAATAATTTATATAACACTGACAAAGTTAAAATATACTTGAAAACGTGTGTTTTGTGTACTTATCATCTTTAAATATGATGTATTCAATCTTAAGTTTATATTTTTCATTATTAGTAAGGACTATATTTAACAACTGATTTGTGAAATTTCTAAAAGCTAAAATAAGCTCTTGCAAGCTGTTGCGGGTTGACTTCAGCAGACTTCATTCTAATTTTTGGAGGAAGAAGGAGAGACATTACATTCTGACACCAGCCTGGGTTTTCCTTTCTTCCTCCTACCCATGGCACAACTGTTTAATGAATTTCACAATGCTAGGCAAGCACTCAACTGGCTTGGGTTCTGAGCCATAGCCCCAATCCACAGCCCTCTTGAGTGTCTCACATCTACACTAGCCAGGGACAGAGGATTTATTTTAAGTCTCACCACTGGATTACAAACTGCTGTTAGTTTGCCTCCATTCCCTACGTTGGTTTCCTTCATGCCTTTCAATGGATTATTCCTTGGACATCATCATTTGTAGGCCACTTAATGGTGTCTTTGGGCAACAGTTTTGCTGCTGATAGTTTTACACAAAGGAAGCCATCCAAACCATATGATATTCTCAGAAATTAGGAGTTTTATTCCCTACTTGACACTGACTACCTATGTTCCATAGAAATATGTATTTCAGTAATATATCACTTTATTTAAAAGATTCCTGTACCTGCTCTGTAGAACTAAGTTATTAGGTCCTTTTTTCAAGATGCTGTTAAGATCACCTGTTGAATTCTGTGTTGTAAGCACCTGTGATAAGATCTTTCTTTTCGGAAATTATAGTTGCTAGAATCAATATAACTCTTCGTGTGAAGAAGCAAAGTTGATTTCCTGTCCAACAGCTACATAAGACCAAATGTTTTTACAAAAGAACTTCCTGATACATTAATATCCTGCCATAGGACTTAGATTTTGACAGACAATAAAATATGCTGTAAAGCATAAAAATAAAAAGCAACTTAAAAATGCCTTATTAAAGAAAAGTTTACTTCTTGTGTCTATAAGAACAGGAAGTACATGAAAATAAACTTTAGCCCAAATAGAATTTGAAATTACTATATTGAGGAAGAGAAGTTTATGACTTTCTAGATTGATTTTAAATATTTCTTGTAAAACAAAATCAGGTAAGTATAACTCGTGTTCTTTGTAGCCTTGTGACTGGAGGGGAAGGATCCATGTATACACAGTGTTTGCTTTGGGGTATTCTGTAAGCCGTGAATATGTATTGCTCTGATTGGTTAATAAATAAAATGTTGAACAGCCAGTAGCCAGGCAGGAAGTATAGGCAGGATAAGCAGACAAGGAGAATTCTGGGAAGAGGAAAGCTTTCTCTTCAGGGAGCAGTATGTAATGGCATACAGGTAAAGCCATGGAACACATGGCAACATACAGATTAACAGAAATGGGCAGAGTTTAAATGTAAGAGGTAGTCAGTGGTAGACCTGTGCTAATGGCCGAGCAATTTTAATTAATATAAGCCTCTGTGTGTTTACTTGAGTCTGACCAACTGCAGGACCAAGGGACCCATGGGAGCCAGGCAGGACCAGGAACACTTCAGCTATAAGTGTTCACTGATGTGAGCTGAATAAACCTAATAAAATCTTCACAGTATTTGCATATATATGCACATCTACTTATAAGCCCATAGCATACACTTATGTTGCAGTATTGTGGGTGACTCTCCTTGGGGGAGGGGCAAGGAGGCACAAAGTCAATGACACAGACTCTGGGAGTCAGGTGGGTAACAGAAGCAGACTCTTTGCCAGTGTTCTCTCAGCAGAGTGGCAGATTCCAGGTTGGCTCCAAGAGGAAGTTATTATAGTGCATGTGCATGCAGGTGCAAGCAGGCATGGGCGGCCATGGTCCAGTCAGGGTGACTGGCCACCTTCTTCCTACACATTTATATGCTAGAATAATAATGAAATCATTTTGAGCAATGTAGCATTGTGATTATTCAAATCTACAATTCTCTGACAGTTCTTTATCAAAATTGTCCATTTGTTCCTAGGCAGCAGTGTGGTGAAGACTCTTGCTTTTATTATATCCATTTCTCCCTTCAGTTATATTGATGTGTGTTTTATGTAATTAGTTGTTGCAAATATGTATATAAACACACACACACACACACACACACACACACACACACACACACACACTATATATAGTGAAGTGACCCTTTCATAGGATTTTTATAGCCATTCAACCACCCTTTGTCTTTTGATTAGAGAATTTAATAACATCTACGTGGCTCTACAATGCCTAACATTGCCAATATGTTCTGATTATTTCATTGATTACTTCATGTGATCTCTTTTTGATTTGATGATTTTGCTGAGATGACAAACTTTGATTTTTCTTTTCTCTTTACTTTTCCTGTTTCTACAATAAGGCTTTATTTTTTCATTACATCTTATAATAATCTATTTTAAGCCAATACTTGCTTACTTTTAATCATATACAAAACCTCTTATCCCTCAACATGTATTTTAATGCTTGACCTTACCAATTATATATTTCACAATGAATATTCATCCATAAGGTATTGTAGCTATTTGTTTTTGGTGGTTTTGTCTTTTAACTTGATTTATTCATCACTGTTGTAATACAGAGTGTTCTGGATTTTGTTCCTTGTGTGTTCTCATCTGTGAGATTAACTCCTTCATATACTTTCATGTTACGAGGTCCCTTGAGTTTCAGTACCAGGAACATGCCCCAGTGAGGATTCCTTTGGTTTTTGTTTGTATGGGAATAGCTTTATTTCTTTTCCTTTATCAGACAGTTTTGCTCCATATGGTGCTCCCAGCTGGACTTTTTGGTTGGTCTGTTCTGTGAGAGTAGCTCATTGAGTGCTGGTCTGCAAAGTTTCTTTGGAGAAATCTATTGATAGTCTTAATGCTAATCTTTTGTGTGTGAAGAAATCCCTTTCTCTTTCTTCATTCAAATTTTTTGTCATTTATTTTTTGCACTTTGATTAGACATTGTTTTGTGAGGACTTTCTGGGGCTGAACCAAATTGGAGAGTTTTAAATATTGTGTGTATAGATATTCATGTCTTTCTCCATATCCAGGAACCTTTCAGTCAGAATATATTTTTTTCTATATGTTTTTCTTTCTCTTTTCCTGTAACTCCTAAAATGTGACTTGACTATATCATACAAATCATATTTATTTTTATTAATTTTAACCTTGTTCTTGTCTGACTGGTATTTTCAAATGTCTTGGCGTCTTACTTCTCCTTGACCACATCTAATATTACATCTTCAATTTTTCATTTGTATTCTTCAACTAGAGAATTGTTTTTGATTAAATAATTGTCTTTCTGTTGAATTTGAGTTGTTCATGTACTGTTTAAATCTCAAATCTCATTAAGTTGAATCTTCTCAGTGTATGCACTTTTTAAATCTTGTCTGTCTGTGCTCCTTGAAACCAGATGAACCTCCCTGAAATGATTACTTTTACATCATTTTCAGGTAATCTGTAGATTTCTGTTTCCTTGGGATTTGTGACCAGAAAGTTACAATGACCCTTTGGTGGCATTATACCCTTGGTTTCTCCTCTTTCTCACTGCCTTATATTGAGATCTACACATTTAATGGAGCAGAACCTCATTTCTTCTACTGTACAAATTGATTTTGGAAGCCTAGTGTAGTGGTATAGACCTTTAATCTCCAGCACTCAGGAGAAAAATACAGGTGGCTCCCTATGAAATCAAGGCCAGCCTGGTATACAGAGCAAGTTCCAGGACAGCCAGAGCTACCTAGTGAGACTTTGTCTGGGATAAAACAAAACAAACAACTGGTTTTGGTGGTGAAACATCTTCCCTTACAGATGGCTAGGAAGATGCTTAGCAACTGATGTGCTTCCAACATGACAGCATGATCTCCATCTTCATCATTTTGGGCTCTCATGGATATTCATGTTCCAGTGTATATGCCAGGACCATAATCATGGGGACAATATTCATGAAGCAAACAGAAATATGGCTACTACATGGTACATGTGGGCCACCTTGACCCTGGTCCCACCATCACTGTGTTAGTAATACCATGTGAGACATGTATGCTCATAAAGTGCAAATGGAGGTGGGATTCAGAATAAAGGAGGATGCAGAGACACTGAAGTGTTATCACTGTGTCTTCTGCAGAGGTGGCTGTAGTGCCTAAGAGGTGACTACGGAGCTGCAGAGTGTAGGTTTACATGGGCAACAGTGGCTCCGGAGCTTACTGTAGTGACTTGCTTGCTAACATTAGTGTGGATGACAGTGGAGTAAGGGTTCCAAGGCCAGCTGTGAACATAGGTTGTAGACCCAGGGCCTGAGCCACAGTGGTTCAAGCTGGTTCCACCAGTTTCTGGAGCATGGGCACACAAATACAACCATAGAGTCATGAAGCCTGGGTAAGACCAAGATTCCAGGATCTAGGGTACATGAAGCACTGTAAGGTGTTTAATGTACAGCTGTGGATCCTTTGGCAGATAGGCACATAATATCTCTTTCTCCATGAAGAAATTTCATACTCTCAATGACTTCTGACAAGTCTAGCCACAAAAGGTCATTTCCTGTAAAGAAAAGGTCACTGGGAGCACTGGGGATGATGGCCGTTCTCTATGCATGCTGATACTGACACCCCAACTTTGTAGGAGTCTCTAGATGTCACAGCTGTGCCACCCACCAATTTTTGTGAGGTTGTCCTCTGTTCTTTGCTACATGTCCTGTAGGTTCTTAGTTGGGCCCCTTGCCATTGCTGTTTCTGAATCTCTAATTGTTGTCTTGGCATGGAGGTGGAAAAGAAGCCTGTCACCTCCTATTCTGACATCTTACTAATGTCATTACCCACTAGACATTCTTCAGTCATTCATGGTTTAGACACACTTTTGAAAAGCAGAAAAAATCCTGAAGATGTTAAGAATATACAGCTTTTTGCCAAATTTTAGAAAGAGAAGATATATAATGAGGTAGGTCTAGCGTGATGAGGTAGATCTAATTTGTCTAGAATCGAAACTTTATTTTGACTCAACAATATTGAAAATGTTTGAATTGGTTCCCAGAGAAGATTAGTAGACTATAATTTCCAAGCATTTCCCTGATGTGTCTTTAGAAAGGCAGACTGGTTTGTAACCAAGACTGTTCCGGCTCTCCAGAGGCAGCATAGGTTCAGACTTCTGCTGACTTGGAGTTACTCATGCATTCATTTAAGAACATTTAGCCTCCTAAAGGAAAAGCTGCTTCTTTTAGTATAGTTAGTAAGCATGGTTAAATTGGGATTATTATAATTATCTGTAATAATATTTTTACAAACTTAAAGTACTTTAAATGTAGTTTTAATTATACTATAACTAATGTTTGTGTTTGTAGTAACATGTTTTTACATGGAGATTGAATTACAATTAGATAATATTTTTTATTAAACCAAGGAAATGATTTGGGTACACTGAACCTGAGAGTAAATTAAAATATTGGAGAAAGCTACTTTTAGTATAATTAGGAATTATTTAATGGTGTCTGAACAATGTGCTAGAGTCTCGGTTTTGAATCTTTTCACTATACCTGTTTTTCTTCTTTCTTGGATTGAAATACTTTCAATTTTTAAAAGATATGTTCATCTTTGGTTTTCTAGCATCTAGCACAAACTTGTTTTTGGCTTTAGAAGTTATGAAAATATTTTTTAAAATAATCAGAAAATTTGAGTAAGAATGTTTTTGTGATATTGGTGAAACAGAGAATGTCTTCAATTGCAAGATGAACACAGTCCTTCTTTACAGTCCTTGTCCCTTAACTGAAAAACACTTAATTATTCCCCAAAATTTTCATGATATTATTATTATTATTATTATTATTATTATTATTATTATTACTTCTGGGTTATTGGAAACACATCATGCATTGTTCAAAATCATGTGAGTCAAGGAGATTCGTTATACATCTTAACAGAAATCATGGATTTGACAATCTAGCTTATGCTTTGGTATTTCCCAAATTTGAATTTATTTTATGTCCATTGCAAAATCCATTCTTTATTTTGTGGACATTATAAATTCAAAATATTGGAAAGCCATTTGATCTGTCAAGAGATCATATTTATTTGAAATGACCACCTCTGTTTTCCATCCATCTGGAAAGATTGGTTACGTGTCTGTTCATTTGTTTTTTCCCTCAGGAATAGCCAGACTTCTGACAAATGGACACTGGGTCTTTATTACAGCCTTGGGTCTTGTTTTACCTGGGGGTGCTGTCATCACATTCTGCAGTCCCTTTCATTCAGAACTCACTTGAGCCTTCTGACTTCCTTGAGATTTACTGTCTTCATCGTTTATCTTGTACCACATTGTTCTCTTTTTTCCTGGCTTCTAGTTCTTGGTTCATTCTAGGTCAATAGTTTACACACACACCTATACACACACACATTTCTCTTTCCCTTTTCAGAGTGTTAGCATATAATTCACAATCTTCATTTTAGTTATATATCATGAATGTTTTTATGAAAAAAAAGGTTTTCTTCCCATTCATTTTATAGAGATGGACCAAACTCATACTCATCCTAGTCACCTGGACATACACTATTGAATCATATCATTTATAGTTATTAAAAATTATATAAGTAACTTAGAATCTCTGCATGATAGTACTCTAATAACCTCATACTTGTTACATCCCAAACCTGTCAAATTTCTTTACTTTTTTACTTACATATTTATTTACTTTAAATTTTTAAAAGGACTATTTCCTTTATTTCATCCATATGGGTGTTTATTATATTTGTATGAGTGTTCTGTGTGCATGTGTGTCTGTTTATTATATGTTTGCCTGGTGCACACAGAGGCCAGAAAAAGGTGCTACATTCTCTTTAACTAGAATTACAGATGGTTGTGAGCTGCAGAGTGGGATGAAATCCAGGTTATCTAGAAGAGTAGTCAGTGCTCTTAACTGCTGAGCCATCTCTCTATCTCCAGTATCTACTATTTTTAATGAGATGCTCTCTCATAAAAAATTATGTCTTTCAATAAATTACTATATTAATTTCAAAAATACCCAAGTACACCTTGTATTTGACAGTGAAGATCATCAGAGAAAGAGATAAAATATAATAAAAAACCTACTCTGTAATTTAGTAAAAATTTGTTAGATTGACAGAAATATATATATGTGGAAACTACCCAGGGCAGAAGAAAATAGTATAAATATAACATTCATCATCGTCCATGTAACTGGGTGTTTAGTTTCCCATACTGCCCTGTAGACTGCTCTAGAAGAATCTCCATTTGTTCAGTGCAGACCTTCGTGTCATATACACTTGGAATAAAAGTGTGTTTTTCAACTAATCTCTACACTGTACCTCTGTTGCCACCAGTACCTCTACTGCCTTCAAATGCTGGTACCTGCTATTGGTTTACTGACAGAAGACCAACATACTTGTGCCTACTCTAAAAGGGAATTGCTCTGGACAATCTAAAACATGGGGAAGGAGAATGGCTGTTCCCTCAAAGTGGTTCTTTAACCTCAAGTCAAGGAAAGGTTTCGCTCTGTCTTTATCAGGGACCAAATGTGATAGCACAGAAATATAAATTGCATGTGTGTTTGTATGTACTTGTGTGTGTGTGTGTGCATGCGTGTGTGTGTGTGTGTGTGTGTGTGTGTGTGTGTGTGTGTGTAAAGGCTTTGGGAAGATGTGATTTCATGGCTTTCAGTGACTTCAAGAGCATTATGTTCACTCTGCCTGCGCAGAAACATAAGACAACTAGTTTTAGTCCAGAGGTCTTTGAGTAGATGTATACTATTTATAGATACACAAAATTTTCAGATTCACAGGGACCTCCCACAGTAGTATTTCTGCAAATACTATGACGGCATTTTAAAGTGCTAGGACCTGTTCTTTCCTTTGATGGATACAAGCATAATTAAATGTACATTTTGTTGAACAGCTGTTTTTTTTCAGTCATTGCAAACTATGATGTGTTCTTTGAAGCTTAAATTCTTAGAGAAAGATCTCCAAACCATTGACACACCCAGAATAAAAGTAATCATGGTCTAGAATATTTAATAAGGATAACCACCTTCTCCATTATGATATTAATAAAAGAAATCCTTTGCACATTATTGAAATGGCAAGCTAACTGTTTTAGAATAATTCTAAGAACAGTGACTGAATGAGGCCTGGGAAAGGCTCCTTTTTTTTTTTTTTTTTTTTTTGACACATGTGACTCTTTTATGTATTTATTTTCTTAATTTTCATTTGTCCTTGTTGATGTCTCTGAAATGAGGGAGAAGGAAACAGCTCTATGTATTACACTGACAGTGTGAAATACCCAGCTTAATCCTACAGTAAGCATGCCTTTTTTGAATAAAAGGAAACAGATTCTGTAGTTTCTGCCAAAAGGAGCTCAGCTTCAATATTCTGCAGCTTGCAGATGTCATTTCGGCTATGGGAATGTCTTCCCTGAGAAGCTGCAGCAGGGCTGGAGGCTTCAGCCTATGATTTAGATTGTAATTTTATTTGTGGAAATAAACCAATCAGGGAGCTCTGAATGTCTTAGGGATGAGGTGATCAATAGCACATTACTGGGTAGAGCCCAGGCTACAGGAAGTGTATTGAAGACTCCAATGCATGAATTATGCATGTCCTGCTCATTCTTTAGTCCCCGAACAGAATGACAGGGTTTGTGAAGTCGCCTCAGATAGTTTCTTGCATTAAGTGACTGCAGTGAAATGCTTAATATTTTTAGGCATAGAAGCAGCATTGACTCCAGCCAGCCGGGTTCGGGGATGTAAATCCACAGCTCACAGCTCAGAATGCTTGATTTGAAAGTATCGCTATGTGGAGAGCCAGCTTTGCAGTCTTATAACCTGTTCTTCGCAGAAGGTTGACTGAAGGATGGGAGCGGCTGTGCCTGCCTCTGAGGTCACAGCGTGAGGCCCTTTTAACTTGCCTTCTGATGCAGAAGAGAGACAGCGTGTGTCATAACTCTCCTTGAGTCTATTCAAAGGGACAATTTGAAATAGATATTATACCAAGTTCGGCAGATGATTCAACACACACGGTGAGTCCCAAGATTTTTCTCTAGGTTAGGTAATGTGCTGAGTTGGGGTTAAGGACGATGCGGTGCCGGTGATAGAGACTCTGATCTCCTCTCTTCATCCGGCAACAGTGGCAGGGCTCTCAATTGTTATGTTAATTGAGAGATGGCATTATTTTATATAGTTGACAGTATGGATGTGCAATATTTATTTTCCATGCCAAGGCTTTTCAAGAAAGAGCAGGAACTTAGATGTGTGTGCCTTGTTGAGATGAAAGCTGGTAGGCTGGGGAGGGGCCGCCCGGGAGTGAGCTGCTGTGTCAGTGAGAAGAAATTACCTCCTACTGGAGAAGTTTTAGCAGGGCTGTGGCTCAGATCATTACCTCGATGTCGGCATTTCAAATTGTACAAAAAGGTCATCATACCCAAAATTCTCAGTTTTCCTGGAAGTTAAGGAAGCCACAGCAGGACTCTGTCATATCCAAAAACTGCCTTGCATTATTTTTATTTATTTATTTTTTAGCAGATGTAAGTAAATTGAACAATTTGGAATTGCATGCCCTTGAGGGAAGACCTTGTCAGAAACAGGACAGTTTGACTTTTTTTTTTTTTCTACACTGCCTTTTCTCCTCCTGTCAAGAACATGTTATTCCAAAAGCACTTGATCAATAGAATACTATAAAATTTACTGGGGAGATGTAAATATTTTCCCCAGTGTTTTAAAAATTAAGCTCATGACAATTGTAGAGCTCCCTGTATGAGACAAAGGAAATTTTCAAAAACTCAGCACACTGAACACATAGTACTGAATATGACTCTATGGGTCAGAGGTCTTGGTGAATTAAAGCTGCTTGCTAAATATGGTAGCTCATCAGTGCAGATAAACGTTTGGCACATGGATTCCTAAGCTTGTTTTTAGGGTGCAAAGTAACATCAGTAAATATTTAGTGAAGGACTCAAACTGTAATATTTCTTAAGGATACTTCTCCACGTACATTTATATTATTACTGAACATACATGTAAACACGCAAACTGTAACTCATAATTTACAATAAATATACTATGTATGAAGCACATTTGTTGAGACTAAATTTTAATAAGGTGTTTGTTAAATCATCTTTCTGAAGCCAACAGAAGAGAAATCCAATTCTATTTTTTTAATTGAATATACAACAGACATGATTTTCCTGAAGAACAAAGAAATCCCTAAGAGTGAGAAGAGGCCAGGAAATCCACGTCCCAAGCATTTCCCAGAGCATGACAGTTCTGCCAGCATCCCTCTATCACCTGGGCCTCTGGCAGCAGCATGGTGTGGCACAGACGCTGTCTGATGTGTTCCATCTACAGAGCTAACCTAGTTCAGTGACAGGAGGAAACTCACAGGTAGAGTTCTCCCCGAGGGGAGGGAGGCAGAGGTAGAGGGAAGTTTTTGTCTATTGAGGTCTCTTGATGCTGAGTCACAGTGTTCAGTTCTCAGATGCCTTCTGCCTGAGGTAGCCCTTAGCATTCAAAGGAAAATCCAAAAGGAAGAAGGAGGGGGCAGGACTTTAGGGATGCTATTGCCCAAGGAGGTATAGTAAATTCTGAGTGATGAGTGGGATGAAAGTACTATGTGCTGCACATGACCGAAGGAAAATTAAAATAAAGACAGTACAATATAGTATGTTGATAGCCACATAAAAGGTAGTTTCTAGGTCACAAGAGGGAAATGTGGGGTGACATGGGTCCAGTGTCCACTTATAACAGCAGTTAGAATTAATTTCTGTGGATGATCACTTGGGAAAAACCAGCAAATTCTTGAGAATTTTTAATCTCCACCTTAAAATAAAATTCTTTTAGTAGTCAGAAAGGGGGGGACTGAAAAATATGATGTCACACAAATGGGGAGGGGCAATAGAAAGAGGAATGTAGTAGCCAACCATAAAATACAAAGTCTGAAAGGGAAATTGATAGAATTCATATTTTATATGCATCATACTTCTTAAGCATCAGTGTTTCAGTATTCTGAAGACGGTTCATTAATGTAAGGCTTGACTATTCATTTGCAAATTTGTTATAATTTAGAGTAAGAAATCAGATGACATGGATATCTCAAAATGGTCAGATATCTCAAAATAATAGACTTGGAAGTTTTCTGATACAGAATAAGTATGGTATAAACATGAAATAGACCACTTTGTAATAGGTCTAAGTTGAGGATCGTGTTCTCTCATTCACCTTCCAACCAGACTCCACATGTCTTAAAAGAGCTAAGTGTGAGGTGCCATTCTCTCACAGTATCCAAGGGCATAACAGGTTGTCTTTTCTCTCTCCTTTCTCAACTGTTCTTATCAAACCTAAACAATTAACCACTCTTAGAACAGATGAAAAATTCCTTAATATAAAAGTAGTACACACACGTATAAATAATTCAGCTAAGTTTGTGGGGCATTGCAGGTCACTTGTGGAAGATTAAGAGACATAACAAACAATATTTGAAAAGGAATATTGTTTCCATTTTCACGAACATTAACACCTATACAAATTGCTTATACAATAACTTGTATTTCCAAGGAAGTTCCCAATAGGGAATTCGGTGGACTGTCCTGAGCTCAATGCTGACAAAAGCCTTCCCTGTATGAAATGATAACAAAGATTGACATGGAGAGCCTTCATCTCCTTTGATCTCCCATTGTAAAAATGGTAAGAGTAGCCCCTCCTAAAATGTTTCCCTCAATACTATATGAAATATTTTTCATCTATACTCCTTCTTAAAGATTTACTTGTTACATTTTAATTATGTGTGACTGTGCCTATGGCATGTATGTGTGCTCCCAGAGGCCAGAAGTGATCATCAGCAAGCTTGGAGCTGGTGTTAGCTATAGATGATTGTGAGCCATCCTGGATGCCAGCAACCAAACTTCTTAACTGTGAAGTCATCTCTCCAGCTGCAAGAAATGTTCTTTGAATTAACTGAGGTGGGTGGTGATGTCTGCCTGAGACTCTCAGGCTATAGAGAAAGACTTTGTCTCATAAAAAAAAATATAAATAAAACATAAAAGCAAATAAATAAAAAAGAGCTGACTGGGGTCTATGTCTTTATAAGTTCACCATGGTACCTATTTTACCAGCTGATACCCTTCACTCCATTTTTGTAATTGTTTAATACCTTTCCTCTCACAGGCAACTTCGTGTGATAAGTACTTAATTAGGATCTAATGTTCACTGGCTCTATATATCTATATATACAAAAGAAGATAATGGACTTGATCAAAGAAATAAAATGGAGGGTGGAAGCCTGTCATCCAAAAGTATTTGGCAAAAATCATGGAAGAAATGAAGACCCATATTCCCAGTTTAAAAGTAGATTCTGGTAGTAGAATATTCATTCGAAGTATTGATGAACAGGTTCAAAATGTCTATCTGAAGTCAAACCTGAAACACAGGGATGGGACAGTAGACTTGAGAAGAATGATGGGGCGGGATACTACACCTTTCCTGCCAGAATAGTGTGCAAGGCTTGATCTTACACATACTTAGCACTCACAGACATTTATAATCTCATTGAAGACATTTGCAGCTGCAAAATCCTCCACCCATGTCACATAACTCTCAACATTTCTTTTTAATGGTTGTCAGTCATACATTCTCTGTGTTCTGATTATTTCACTTTGCTGACGCTGAAGGAACTGCCTTTAATACAATTAACCAGTTTCTAGAGTTAGTAAACAACTGGAATGCATGTTTTGAATGCACTCTAACCAATGCAACGCCCATACTATTATAGTGTCCTTATCCCGGCTTCTTCATTGGGCCACCAATCACTTGCTGCCACCCACCAGTGGGAAAAGTGTAGGATAGCCAGTTTCTGTGTTCTAGAGATCATTGAAATCAAACTAACCCATCTCAAGCTCTTCCCCTGACCTCTTCCCTTGAAAGCTGAGCAGCCCCTCACTCTGCCTTCTGACCAGCTTTTACGTATCTGTGTAAATCTTCCTGGTGTGCAGTACTCTTTCCTCTTAGAATCTGAGAGGATAACAAGTTGTCTTTTCCATGACCAATGAGTGTCATCTCATTTCCACATATTCTATCATCATCAAGCCTAAATGTTAAAGCCTATAGAAAGCAAACGTGAAAACATCATGTTAGTATAATATACATTGGCATAACTAGGGCAGTATATTCTTAGGATTTTGACCTAGCTATTTTATTTACCAGAATGGCTTTTTAATGGGACTATTGTTTCAATTTAAAGATAAATCCTGAGTAAGCCTCCTATAAGCATGACCTTAAGTAGTCTCAGAGTCATAGTCAATAGAGGGTAAATAATTTAGAAATATGAGTGCTTAACAAAGTCTAAGATTGTTAATGTTTTCCTATGACCTCCTTAACTTCCAGTGTATGCTCATCTAGTACATGAAAACAAACCTCCACTTACTAAGTAAGTGTGTCAACACTGAGGAAAGATGTATTCCTTGTGTGATATAATTATCAAAAATTTGAAATTAAAATTACCATACACTAGCATTGTATACATAAAGTCTTTGATATCTTATAGGCAACTATAGCACATATCCTAATTCAAACTTATTTCTGCAGCATTAAGCTTAGAGTTGAGTTGAATTAAACTGTTGTGAGGATGTGGTAGTCAAGAAAACACTGTCTCTAATCACTGAATACAAAACTTTGGACACAGTGAACCATGTACAATTAACAGACTGGACCACACAGAATGCAGGGCTCTGAAGAACATTATCAAAAAACATCAGTCCTTTTGAAGGGCAGTCACTCTATTATTCAAGACATGGTCACTGAAGAATGTTGAGCACAGCCAATAATTTTAGGATGAGGAAGAAATCAAATGCTAAATGTGTGTTTGAGCTCTATCTAAGAGACTGAGTAGTTAAGTTGTTGTTGTGATTGTACTGGCCCTTGAAGAAATGAACGTCTAGTGAGTTTATGAGTAAAACTTGCCATAGTTTCAGTTAGGAATAGGAGTCAGGGATGTTCATTGTGTTAGCAGATGGAAGGACAGCAAGGTAGGTGGCTGGGAGGGAAGCTGGAGGTGGAGCTGTGCTAGAAAGAATATGGCAATTTCAACAGATGGAGGATGATATATCAGTTGGCAAAAAAAAAGGTGCTGGTGGCGAACAAGGGAAGTGACTGAAGACATGGGTGGGTAGACAGCTAGGAGTGGGCTAAATGGACCAGTAATAAAAGAAATAGGTCAGTGTGAGGGCACCAAAGTTCCAGAACAAATGGGTAAAAATAAAATAAAATCACTACAAAATTCTCCTATGCTTGAGCTTGGAAAATAATGTTTTTAAAATGATTTTTTTCTTACAATCTTTTAAAATGTGTTAAATAAACCAAGATCGTATATAGAGGGAAGTTTTATTTTAAAAGAAATTCACAGATTCTTACCATAGAGGAAGTTTATTCTATAAAGTTTTCATGGATATTAAATTAATTTTTCTCCCGAGTTTGGTGTTTTCTGTAGTACAATTTTTGGTGGCCTTTATCATGTTGACATGTAAAGATCTGGTTGTAAAATAATGCTGAAATAAATCATCCACAGGATAATTAGTTTGGCTTCTTTCAAAAGGAGGCTATAATAGTGGAAAGTATGAAGACAGCATCACCCTACCAATGCTCATTCTCTCTGTCTACTAGGAGTGACATTAGCTGTGTGTTCATTAATGAAAAGAAAATGGGTATGTTATTTGTCCTGTTTCTGCCTTCAGCTTTTCCTACCCATATCATCCTCCTTATTCTTAGAAAATATTCTTACTTGCAAACACTTAGGCAGTTGAGTAACATAACCAAGCTTCTTTCTGTTGATACCTGTTACTAAAGATTAGTATAAAAATGCCATGTTCAGGAATATTTGTAGAACAGCCATTACCACTGACCTTTAAATGCTTGCATGGGTTCCAAGTGGAAAAGATATTCCCGTTGTCCATATACATGAACTTAGCATGGACATTCTTTCATATATAAAAACTGGAGCAAATTCCCTAAGCTAAGGAACCCAGTATGGAAAACTGCCCAGGTGCCAGGCACGATGACAGACATTGAGGAAAATGAGAATGTATCACTTCTCAGTTCTTTCAGAGTTCAGTGAGAGGGTCATAATTATGTATTAGTGTCTCAGGTACAACTATGAAATGCAGTAGTGTGCTGATTTTGTGAGTCTTTTGGTGTGTGTGTGTGTGCAGGAACACATGTGCAGGAAGAGGTTAGATGTTAATCCTCAAGAGTGGACATTTCCTTCTACCATGAGGTCCAGGGGGTGAACTTGGCTCCTCAGGTTTGCACAACCATCACTTTTAGTCACTGAGCCATTTTGCTGGCTCAAAGATATAGTACAAGATCCTTGAACTCCTGATATTCTACTTCATACTCTGTCAGCATGTGTCACCGTATATCTTTTGAGATTAAAGACCATACTAAATACCTAACTCAGAAGGTACTTATTAGGACCTTCCTTGTTCATTTGTTCTGTACAGAAGTATTTCACTGTTTCCATGGACAAATTGGGAGAGAAAAGCATTGCAAGATTACTAAACAACTACAGCTCTCAGAAAGATACACAGTCACCAGTACAGTGAGAAAGAAATGGCTGTGCCTAACACAGTCATATCCAAGAAATTTGGTAATTAAAAGATGGGTAAAAGAGTTTAAAATATTTATATAATGGTTTTTTTTTTAAAGGGAAGGTGATGCTGTAAATGTGTAGTCCTGGTCACTAGAATGAACATGGAAGTTGTTGAAGTATTAGTTTGAAATTTTTAATGTAGAAACATTGGCCTTAAAACTTAATAAGATATTCTGTTCAACAAAAGTACTGTAGGTAGGTTAGCAAAAGAGAAATTATGCTCATGCATTAGTTAATGAATGTTAGAGATTGTGATGGATAATCTTAGTTATCAATTTGACTATACCTGTAATCAACTAACATACAAGCAGATGAGCATGTCTGTAAGAGATTTTCTTGATTGGCTCATTTGAGGTAGGAAGACTAGTCCTCAATCTGGGCCTCACCTTTTAGTGGCAGCCCACATAAAAGGATGTAGAAGAAGAAGAAAGCTTTGGGTTTTTTGCTTACTTGGTGTGATTTTCTCTGGCAAGCTCATTCATCTATCCCATTGATCGTATGTTCCCTTGATGGGATTTGAACATACACTGAAGAGAAGCCAAGACATCCAGCCTTGAGGATAGAACAGCTACCTGATTCTTGGCCTTTCCTTTGAGTGCCAACCATAGTTGTGCTAATCAGACCACAGCCTAAGCCACTCTAATATAAATCACCCTTTAATGTGGACACACACACATGCTCGAATGTACACACACATTAATATATGTGTGTGTAAGTGTGTATTTATATGTATGTATGTATGTATGTATGTATGTATGTATGTATGTATGTATGTATATATCAGTTCTGTTCCTTTAAAGAACCCTGAATACTATAGGGATAATAAGATATTATTATTAGTCACTATGATTTCAGTATATATTAGAACAACATCATTCTGGCTGTTTCTGGATCCCTAACATTTATGCATTGCCTATATACTGTCAGATGCTGCTTAACATTTTCTATGATTATGCTAATCTTCAGGTCTTCTTCATTCACACAATGGATGAATAAGAGTTGTACTTAGACTACAATTAAGGAAGTAGAAATAATAATGGTAGCCACGAGACTGAATGACCCTTGTCTCCTGCTCATACTTAAAGGACAAATTGTAAGATACAAATGATCAAAATTAAATGGACCACAAGATAAAAGGTTTAGACCAAAACTGGGTCTGACTTGGTCCTGGTTTGAATGCCCTGACACTATGCTTGGTGTTAAAGTCTGGGATTGGCATTTGGGATACTGAGGTAAGAGGATCCTGCATTTGAGACCAGCCTGAGTTTCTTAGAGACTTTAGACATTCTTGGGCCACATAGACAGCCAATTAAAAAAGGAAAAGAAAAGAGGGAAATACCTTCAACATTTATGGAAAAAGTTCAATACATGGAGAGTCCCCAAGAGGAGCAGAGCTATGCAGAACTAAAACATTTTGAGAAAAGTGATTATCTGTGCCAGAATACTCAGCTAATGGAAAAAGCATGGCTTGATATTTGCCTAGATATATTTGGATATGACCTTTATAGGAGAGTATCAATGCCAAATAGTGTTATTTTTAATTAAGCCATATTTTAACAATTTTGTTGGGATAAAGTTCTTTGGCATAATAATTGTTGTGAAGTTTTCAAATGAAAGAAAACCTTTCAAATCTTTTTTTTTTCTGCTTTGTTCTCTACTCCTGTGTAATGCCTAGCTCTCACATAAATAATATAAACATTGTTAGGAAAAAATCCTCATTTACTTTCAATTGGACTGAAATGGCTGATTCATGTAATAACAGAAAGCTACTTTTGGTTTATTCAAAGTAAAACAACTAAGAATCCACCATTCTAGTTTTCAGAGCAATGAGATGATGCTGCATTTCTGATGGTTGACTTTTTTGTTTAATGACCAAACATGTAGGCATTTGTACTGAAGTAAATAGAAGTATAGAATTATTATAAACATTTGAAAACAATAATAAAAATTCCAGGGTCTTACAACATAGCCCTGGCTAGCCTGAGACTCACTACATAGACCAGGCTGGCCTCAAACTTACAGAGTTCCTTCTGCCTCTGCTTCTGATGTGGTAGGATTAAAGGCATGTGCCATCATGTCTAGACTTCAATTCAGTTTTGAGGTTCTTCATATGATTGCTTTCTGAGTCTAAGGGGAAATGCTACTATATGAATTTCTTTTGCTTCTTTCAATGATCTATTTCAAGAAATCCTTAAGAGACATCAGTGAAAGAAAATCGTTCCTCCATGACTGAATCATGAAGAGTGCTTAGATCTCAACCACAGACCAGTAATATTGGGAGAATCATGTCTGAGCATTGACTAGGACATGGGTTTTTAATGAGATACTTTTTTTGTTCATTTTCACGTTGGGGGTTCACAGTTCCAGTCTTTGGACAAGAACACCATTTGAAATCTTGAAGTTTAAACTATTGTTTGTCTGGGATAATATGAAATTGGTGCTTCCCACTTTACCATGTTCCATTGTTTTGAACAGGGGTGATAGAACTTTGAGACGTCAGGTCAGGAAATGGGAGCATTGCTGTTGGCATTCTGTTGGGTCTGTGCTTAGTTGGTAGTCATAGCCTAGTTGATTTGTCAGTGTTTGTGTCAAATCCCTTGGAAGAGCCTAATAGTGATGGAAGTGGGGATCTCCCAGAGCAGAGCTTGGTGAGAGGTATCAAGGAGCTCCCCTGGTCCCAGAGAATGGTGACACACATTAGTAAGGATCAGGGTGACTCTTTTCCCATTATACATTTTCACTTTTCTGTTCTCTTTTGTGCTGCTTGATTTTTTTTTCTTCAGAGAAATGGGGATGGAACTCTCAGATTAAAATACCTGTACATACATGCTTTAAATTACATTTCATGGAAGAGGAGGTTCTCTGGATGAAATGAGACAGTCACAAAATGAAAACCTCATCCACAGTATAAGTCTGTGGGGACGTCTGTTTTTCCATCACCCTCAATCTCTCATGGGCTCATTTAGAATAAATAAAATTACACCTCTAATGTTGTCATAAATACTTTTATCTTTCACTTACGAGTCATTGGCTTGCTTAGCTGGTGGTGATGAAAGAAACCTTTTCACCACTTGATAACTGAGGAAGGAAGGAGAGTCAGAGACATCGATTTCACAGGTATCAGAAGGTTGATTCAATCTGCTTATTTCTTCTTGGTCTGTTCAATCTGGGACCTTTTACAGAACATGCTATGACTGTAGCTTCCAAGCCTTTCTTTCAAATCTAATTTCTTTCTATTTTTACTATCTAAAAGTGTTTATTAAAATATTAAGACTCGCATATGCTATCTTTCTAGTATTCTCAATCCCAAATGGCACATTTCACCCATTAAAAATTAATTAAAATATGACATCATTTTTTCACTCTTCTCTCCAGCCTCTCCTATGCCTTCCTGAAATTCATGACCTCTTTTCCTTTAATTATCATATTTATCTGTGTGTTTGAATAAATATATAAATGCAACATGCTTAGATGAAGAGCTGTAGGAAATGCCTGCTGACAGACAGATGAATGTTATAACTGGTTATCCATTGCCATCATCAGTCCTAAACACGAATGTATACATTTCCCTTATTTTAATAATTTCAATATTAAAACAATACTACAATGACCCTCACGTTTTAACAAGATCTGAAATTACATTGATGGGGCAAAGAACAAAACTTAAGCAACACAATATGGTTGATAAATTGTGCACCCCAATAAATTTATCTGAGGATCAGAGAACAGAACAGCCACTAGATAGACATGGAGGCCTTATAATGGTGGCACACACACCTTTAATCCTAGCATTCCGGAGGCAAAGATCCATCTGGATCTCTGTGAGTTCAAGGCCACACTGGAAATAGAGCCAGGCATGGTGACACACGACTTTAATCCTGGGAAGTGATGGCAGGAAGCAGAAAGGTATGTAAAGTGTGAAAACCAGAAACTAGAGGCATTTTAAGCTTCTAGGCTTTTAGGAGCAGTTCAGCTGACATCAATTTGGATGAGGATTCAGAGGCATTCAGTCTGAGGAAACAAGGTCAGTTGAGAAGTTATTGAGGTGAGGTTGCATATGGCTTCTTTTGTTTCTCTGATCTTTCAGCATTTACCCCAATAGCTGACTCCAGGTTTATTTTTATTAATAAGACCTTTTAAGATTCATGCTATAACACGAAATTTTTATAACCCCTTTTGGTGCCCAGGAACTAATTGCATGCTTGAATTTTTTTCTCCTATCTTTGGTGTTTAAAAAAATTTTTCTCTGATTTTGTAGAAAATCCTTATATAGAAGCCTTTCATTGTTTCTATTTTTACAATTCCCAAAGCACTGATAATCTTTTATTAATTTTTATACTCTTACAAATCTATTTTTAAGTCACTTGGTTTCCTGCAGGAAGATATTCTTCACCGTAGTTTTCTTTTCTAAAAAATTCAAGCTAAGTCCTGTCCTGTTAGATTTTTCAGTGTTTTACTGAATAACCAGGGGAGTTTTTCCATGTTGACTTATTGGAATATGTTTTCTCTACTGTGTTGTCATAAACATCACTTGCCTTCAACTTACTTATATTCCCCAACAACTTACAATCACTATTTTCTATATGATGTGGGAAACAGCTGGGATCTCCTGCTCCCCTAAGCTTTCTTTCCCTCGAATCTTGCCCTTCATTACTCCCACTGTTGTTCAGGTTGTTCATGTAGATCTCATCCATTTCTCTGTGATTGGGCGATCCCTGTGTTTTTCCTAGGGTCCCGTTTTCTAGGTAGCCTCCCTGGAGTTGTGTAGCAGTATAGTCATCTTGTTTTTACATCTAGCATCCTACTATGAGTGAGTACATACCATGTTTGTATTTCTGAGTCTGGATTACCTCACTCAGGATGATTTTTTTTCTAGATCCATCCATTTGCCTGCAAACCTCATGATGTCATTGTTTTTCTCTGCTGAGTAGTACTCCATTGTGTATATGTACCATATTTTCTTTATCCATTCTTCAGTTGAAGGGCATCTAGGTTGTTTCCAGGTTCTGGCTATTACAAACAATGCTGATATAAACATAGCTGAGCAAATGCCCTTGTGGTATGATTGAGCATTCCTTGGGTATATGCCCAAGAGTACTATAGCTGGGTCTTGGGGGAGATGGATTCCCAGTTTTCTAAGGATGCGCCATATTGATTTCCAAAGTGGCTGTACAAGCTTGCATTCCCACCAGCAGTGGAGGAGAGTTCCTCTTGCTCCACATCCTTTCCAACATAAGCTGTCTTCTGTGTTTTTGATCTCGGCCATTTTGACAGGTGTAAGGTGGTATCTCAGAGTCGTTTTGACTTGCATTAGGGAAACATAAGAAAATGAGTTTTAGAATTCCTTCTAAATTTTCTTTGCTTGAACTTATGTATCTTTTGCTACTTGGATGGTCATTAATTGGCCAGTAAAATCAAGATGTAAAGAAATTAAATTTAAGAAACAATTGATCCTAGAAATGAGAGAGAAATTGGAAATAGACTTCTAAAGGATTGTGTTCAAAGAACTATGATGGATAAGACTTCAGAATTCAAGTTTAGAATTGAAGAATGGCTTTATTTGTGGATAAACCAAAATGCTGAACAGAAACTAAAGGTAGTTCTTTGCTGAATGGACCTAGCCAAAATAGCAAATGTTACTTAAAGACTCAGTTAAGAATCTAAGACACAACGCAGAGTACTAACCACTATATGATCACGGCAAGCTACCGGAACACCGCTATCTGTCCTTAGTGCATGAGCTGGCTGTTTGAAACCTTGGGCTTACATAGGGACACTTTGCTCAGTCTGGAAGGAGGTGACAGAAACTGCCTGTACTGAATCCACCAGGTTTAAATGAATCCCCAGGGGTGCCTTGATCCTGGAGGACATAGGAATGGAGGGGAACCCATGGCTGATGTATAAAATTTAAAACACATAATAATAAAGAAAAAAATTTAAAAAAAAAAGAATCTAAGACAAAGTTTAGGTAGTCTGTGATGTAGAAACCAGTTCAACAATGAATGAAGTCAGCATTCCATGCTTTCAAAACCTTGCTGTGGCCTCATTTTGTTTACTCAACACATATTTACTGAAAACCTACTGTGTGTGAGACAGTGTACTGGACCTGGAGTCCAGTGGCTAGTGAAATACACACACACACACACACACACACACACACACACACACACACTTTATTTTAAATAGCACGAGAGTCTACTTAGAAACTTAAGCAAATAGGTAATGACCATGAAGGGATTTTGTTTGATAAAAGCAATAGTCTCCAGTCCCTTGCAATTTTCTGTGTATCTGTCCATTTCTTTGTCATATTTTTAGTTCAAATGACAGGAATATCTCCTAACAGTCTCGGAAAGATCTAAGAGTGGCTGAGACTTATGGCTTACTAGCCTTTTCCCCAAAACATCACCATATGACTTGAGTTTTTCATCCCTGTGGCAAATATGATGCAGCACAGCTCCAGGGAAGGAATTGCTGGGTGGGCCTGGGTTCCATAAGTTTTGGTAAATCTCAGCTACAAGTCGACAGCACAGTATGGCAGCGTCGAGGAACACACATCAAGGTGGCAAGGAATCAGGGAGAGAGAGAGTACCTGTACTCCAAGCTTTCTCCATTCCCCTTTTCTTTTCTGTCCCATGACCAATGAACAGGACACTCACACTCAGGATGGTTCCTCTTTCCTTCTGCAATCCTCTCAGAGATGTACCTAGCAGTGGGCTTTATTGATTGCCTGGGTACTTCTCAACCTAACCAAGTAGACAGATGAACCATCAACCTCCAAAAGAATTTTCTAAAATTATACTTCCTCTCACATTCTTTAGAACTGACATAAATATTCATGATAGATTTAAAATGGTTGTAAAAATGTATTTTTCAACATATTGTACATTTTGACATTTTAAAATAAATCTGATGTCTCACTTAAATATACCACTTAGAGTCTGAGTAATGATTTGATGCTTTTTAATTCATTTAAAATATTGGAAATAGCTCTTGTAGAACTTTATAAATTCTACAATAATTTTCTTTTTAATTTTTTTTATTTCATGGAATTTTGTCATGTCTTTCTCTGAAAATGACTTTATTGTCCCATCATGTTCTTTGGTTAACAAATTTTTAGCATTTAATTTTTGACAGTCATATATCTTATGAGATGGTTTTCCAATGAAAATTTTATTAATATACAACTGACTAAAACTATATGATTTCGCTCCAAGTTCTGAAAAACTCTTAGTAACGAAAGAAGTATAACTTTATAGGTGATGTATTGTTTATGTGGTAGAGGGGCATGTGAAATTATAATTAATTCCTCTGCTTTTTCAAGAAAGTTATTGCCGGAGTGAGATATGGTTTGTGGTTTATTCTGATTTGAGATTTAGTTTTTCATTTATTAATTAGTTCAGGTGGTAAAGAGTCAAATATAGCATTTATTTGAATTTCTGATTACATGGAAAAAATCACATTAGCCTCAATAGCTTTTTTACTGATTAGGTTGAAGGCAAAAGTGAAAACTACCTGACGTAGGCTAAATAACTTCTTTGATGCGCCTTCATTTTCTAAATAGCAGTATCAACCTATCTCAACATTGTATCAACTCTCTTACTTTCCATGCTGAGTCATTCTGCTTGAAATTACATATGAGAAAGAAGTAGGTTTTCCTTCGTTAAAGAAGAGGAAAGTAACCAGGAAGGGCTGGATTAAAACCACATTTTGCATGTATCATAGAGTGCCTTCAACACACCCTAGAGAGGATTTCTATACCTTCAGTATTAGGAGCAAAGCATTTTGCAAACAAGTAACATTAAGGAAGAAACAACATCACGATCCTAAATTTCCACTTGTGTTACAGATAGATCCTGTTAAAATCCGCTATTCAAATCTCAAGATACCTGCAAGACATGGTAGTGTTGGACATTACATGATCTAGATGAATAACCACAGACCAGATATCTGCAGTGATCAGTACCCTCCCCAAAGCAGAATATAAAGCATCACATTATAATTAGAAGTGACTACAATAGAAAAAGGAAATTAACAGGAGAGCATTCTTTGGTTTGTCATATGACTGTGTTTTGGATATTATTATTTGGCTAATCTTCTTAGAGGCTTACAGAACAATTATAGTTAATCCTGGCACATTTGTGAGCCATATACTGGAAGCTGGGTACCACTGGACTTCTGGGAATTACTATGAAAAATATAAAGCATAGGTTTGGGTTTAATCAGTATCTGTATACCAAAGTAAAATAACAACCTGAAATGTCCAAGGAACAGTAACTATAAAATCTTCAGAGGGGGATTTGAGGGCACTCAAAACGAAAATACCCATGCCTCAGCATCTCTCTTTCTCTCTCCCTTTAAATTCTGTGGACACATCTCTTACACTATTCTTCAAACCCTGGACCTTCTCTTGTTCCTGAGATGCTTTTGGGTGCCCTGTCTGCTCCTGACTCCTTCCCCTTTGATGCTTCTTTGGTGACTCTGCATGCCTTAGGGGTCTGCACTTCTGCTTTCCTTATCCAGCTCCATCAACCCTAGGTTCTGGATTTTGATCGCTACATCTTCAGGTTGTAAAGGCCATATGATGAGAGGCCAACTATATTTTCTTTTAAAGCAAAACCCAGAAGAAGCAGATGGTTTAAAATATTGTCACATGAATAAAATAGCATCCACTAGTGTTTGTTGTGGAGTTAAAGGTTATTTACTATTTAGGGATTTTCATTCTAAATTAACAATTTCATTGTTAATTCCAGGCTTCAAAAAAAAACTGATAAAGCTAAATTTATAAAAATATTTGACAAATTATAATTTATGGTAATTGTGAATAAAGTGCTACATTGATGACTGACTCAGAGTTTAACAATGATATAATTAGTTAAGTGGTTATAAGACTTAAACTAAGAACTTATAAATATATATTCAACTGTTGAAAAAAAGAAGTGTGACCAGATACTAAATCCATCACTGAATTTCCTTGCTAAAAGTTGATTATTACTTATTAATAATAATAATATTATTATTATTCCTCAACAGGAACCACAATCTATCTACAGAAACCTCGTGTGTGTGTGTTTGTGTGTGTGTGTGTGTGTGTGTGTCTGTGTGTGTGTGTGTGTGTGTGTGTAGGCTCTGCAGAAGAATGTTGGCATTGTGCTATATTGAAAAACCTATGATAGTTTTCCCTTTTATGTTGCTGTCATGGTTTACAAACTAAACACAAATTAACTCTAACAACCATCAATTACTTTGTCCCTGAGTGAATGTATTAGAATGGTAATTATTTGACTTCCAAATGTAAATAATATACTTTGAATACAATTATTTTTCTCAAGGACAATGTACATGTTCTCTAGAATTATTAAAGAAATAAAGAAAAAGTAAGAGCATAACATTAGTGAATTGTGGAAAGAAGGAACAGTGTATGGTTGTAACAAAGACATTCTACCGTAGGGACAGTGGCATTCATTGGAATTATGTGTAGTTGTAACAAAGGTATTCTACTGTAGGGAGAACACCTTTCATTGTACTGTGTGTGGTTTTACTATAGAGACAGTGTTGTTCATTGGAACTGTGTGTTGTTTTAACAAAGACATTGATAATGTACTGTAGGTTCAGTGTAGTTCACTGGAACTATGTGTGGTTGTAGTAAAGGCATTCTACTGCAGGGGCAGTGCTATTCATTGGAACTCTGTATAGTTGTAACAAAGTCATTTTAATATATGGTTGATACCATTCATTGGAACTATGTGTGTGTGATTATAACAAAGGCATTGCACTGTAGGGTCAACACCAGTCATGGAAACTGTGCAGGGTTATAATAAAGACATAAACATCTACTGTAGGGTAAGTACTGTTCATTGGAACTGTGGGTGGTTATAACAATGGCATTGTACTGTTAGGAGAGTGCAATTTATTGGAACTATATGTAGTTGTAACAACAAATTTGTACTGAAGAATTAATGCAGGTCACTGGAAGTATGTGTGGTTGTAGTAAAGGCATTCCATTGTAGGAACAGTGTTGTTCATTTGAATTGTATGTGGTTACAGCAAAGAAATTCTACTGTAAAGAAAGAGCCATGTTTTTATTGATTGATTGATTGATTGATTGATTGATTGTAGTGCAGGAGTCTTTATGAACTCTTACATTAAAATATAAGATAGTATTTGTATTAATTCAATTTTTCAGTCTAAAACTATATCATTCTAATTGTAAGATTTTTTTTTCAATTTCT
Organism: Onychomys torridus; assembly: GCF_903995425.1. Lineage (NCBI taxonomy): Eukaryota > Metazoa > Chordata > Mammalia > Rodentia > Cricetidae > Onychomys > Onychomys torridus. The sequence continues at coordinate 56,962,702 of NC_050458.1, forward strand.
TTTCTTGATATAAAGCTACCATTGGCATGCAACTAAGAATGAGTTTGTTGCATGCTCTAAGCATTTTGTAGATATTGTCTTTCAACTTCCTATAAGCAACTAAACAAGTATGATATTGCTATGATTCTTTCTAACAGAAGCATGACTTTATGTTGAGAGGGAAAGATTGTTACCCAAATGATAAAGACATAGGATGTCAGTATAGGGTTTAAACTACCCTATATTGTTTATCCAATAAAAACGTATAATACCCACTATATTTCTATAAAAAGTGAAATTAAAATAATGTACATTTATGATTAAAAACACTTAGCTAAAAATAAAAAGTGCTATAAAATATAAAAGTGAAGATTTTTGCACATAAATTCAAAAGGTTATTGTTAATATCTATTCCTGGTAATTTTAGTGACTCAGTTGAATTTTATAGGAAAAGTACTAAAATATGGATGTATGGTATGATATATAAATGGAATAATTATCATCTTATATTAGACTCTTTAACTTGAGCTTCTGGATTATGTTTATAATTAAAAGACATATATCTTAAAACATGTTACAAACTATTCAGGTTTTATTGTTTGAATATTTTTCATATGAAAACTTACAAAATATATTATTCTTTTCCTCCTCTAAGTACTCATGTTAAAATTTTAGTTGTTTAGATTTAAAAGTATTTTTAATTCTACAAATCCCTTGGACCTTGATGGCCTCCTTAGCCTTTATTGCTTTTGTGGCATCCATATTTGTCTAAGAATTTTGCTTTAGGGAGGCAAATTCTTAAATATATCAGTGTCTCTTAAAGGACACATCTACAAATGTAACAAACACTTTCAAATTCCCTTACTAGCTTTGTTCTTGATAAAAATTTTTCTCAATTTGTCACCTATTTAAAGACATGTTGTTTGTTTTTCCATTTGGGGGGATTTCTTGCCCCAGTAGTACTCAAAAGCCTAGGTCATTAACACACTCAAATCATCAAAGATCAACCTGACAAAGCAATATCTAAGTTCATTGTTTCATGCTATTAGTGGTTAAAGACATGAACAATCATGGGAATAAACAAAGAGGAAACAATCTTTATTAAGAGATGGTGCCATGAGGAATTAAGAAAAAAAAATGAGAGAAACTACTGAGAGATAAAATATCCCTGAGGTTTTTTTGTTTTTGTTTTCGTTTTTTTTTTGTCTATGGCAGAAACTGTACAAAGGATGAGATAATTGCTCCATGATTGGTTTCTTCTATGGGCTATTACAGGATGAGCCAATGAAGAAAATATATGCTTTATGTATGCTTACCTACCACCCAGTTCAGCCAGGGAAGTGAAGCTCTACCCATCCTGATTTGTTCATTTCTGACTCTATGTTTGTTGGTTATTGTGGCAGGGTCCTGTACTGTTGTTCTCTTTGAGGAGGGGACCAAGTAGGCGCAGAGCCAATGACACAGACTCCAGGGAGAATGTTGGAACAAGCTCAGTTTATTCCGGAAAAGGCAAGCCTTTCCCTCCTGCCCTGGGGGAAGGCCTGATGAAGATGCATCCACTGGTGTGACATGGCTGCCTCTCATTGGTCCAGGTCATCTCCAAATTATGTCTCAGCTGCTGTTGCTAAGGCCCTTAGGCAGACCCAGGTTGGCTTTCAAAAAATATCTTATTACTGGTATGGGCCAGCTGGCCCTAAAGTCTGTTAGGGATGAGTCATCCCACAGGTTATTAACCTTGACTATCTGTTAGCTCCTATTCATGTGACTAGCATTGATATCCTACAGTAATCCAGGCCTCTCAGGGTCTGGTATTGATAGTAAGTTCTCTTGGTTTTCACAACTACCAAGAAGTAGTTGCAATTGCTTTCAGTAACCTTCTCCATTGAATAATAAGGGGTCTCTTTCCTAAGCTAAATAGTCAGAAACCATCCTTATTTAAGTGTAGTCCACTGTAATTAGCTGCAGGAGAAGCAAGAATATGCAAAAGAATGAAAGTATCTAGTATGCATTCCCCAATTGAGAGGTCTCTTGGTAGCCAGCCAGCCAGTCCACAGACACCAGCCTTATTTCTCAGAGCTTTTGTGTATATCAGGTATGCTTGGCTAACACTCACATCCAGACAGTTTTTTCTCACCCCTAATTTCCTGAACTCTCTATTTTAACCTTAACAGGGGTGACTTACAGTTTTCACTATGATCCCCTGCCCCTTATTGGTAGATGTGTTTCTGAATTTTCTGTTTGGTTCTTCTTATTCCATACTTTCACTATTGTTTTTATATTACAAAATTGTAGTAAGTCATGGTACTTAAGCATTCTTGGTCAGTGTTTTACAAAACTGAGAGCAAATTGGTGGGAGGAACTGTATTTATTCAAGGCTGGCCTTGAGGAGAATGGAGAAGACTTTATTGTCTCAAATTTTCACCATTTGATGGATGGAGAATTATAAGGTGTTGAGAGCTTTTCCTATAACAATAGGTAAAAACTACTTATATTTGGTAGGTTTCTTCTTCCAAGGTGCAGTTTCCATTTTTTTAAAAGTCAAAATTAAATTAATCTCCTGGAGATTGACACCTGTATTTTCTTTTGAGACAATGGTACATTTCTTCAAGTTCATACATTAGCACTGAAGCCAGGGGGATGGGTTACAGATACCTCTAGAATTTAGTGTATCTTTGAAAAAAGTACATTTTTAATTAAAACAGTATGACATTATCCCCCCCCTTCTAGTACCTTTCAAATCCTTTCATATCCCTCCCCACTCTCAAATTGATAAATTTTTTCTTTGTTACGTACATATGTGTGTGTATACTAAAATACATAAATAAAACATGCTGTGTCCATTTTTGTTGTATGTGTATGGTTTCACAGGTGATAACTTTGCATTGGACAATCAGTTAGGGGACTCATCCCTTGGAAAAGCCATTTCTCCCTCTCTCAGCAGTCACTAGTTGCCTATAATTTTTTACCTCAGGGTGGGACCTGTGACATTTTACCCCCTTCACCATTAGCATATTTTAATATTTTTTGATAATGTCATTGTTGTGGTCTTATTTATGCATCCATTTCCAAGAGAGATGTTTTCACAGCCTACTTACTGCTTTTCTCATTCTCTTCCATGACATTCCTCAGTCATAGATGTAGGAACTCTGTGTAACCATTGGGGACGGGTTCTCTGTGATCCATTGATTTCTGCATTATGTATAGTTGTTTTCTACTACACTCTCCATTTGCTGTAAGGAGAGGCTTCTTTGAATAGGGATGGTAATACTTAGGCTATAGAAAGGAGTTATGCTTGTCTAGCAAATGACAGTAATAGGTTCTTTTCTAAAGGTCCATAACTTCACTACCCTCATGGAAGCTTGTCAGGTTCCTAGTACCAGGCATGATTTCTCTACTGATGAGTGTCTATTATTGTCCAATTAGACAACTGTCATGGCACCCATTGCACCTTTAAAGATATCTTCCCATGCTTGGCATTACTGTTGTTCATAGGTGTTGTAACTGAGTATGATCATTGCACTGGCTGGTTTTGTGTCAACTGGACACAAGCTAGAGTCATCAGACAGAAAGGAGCCTTGGCTGAGGAGCGGCCTCCATGAGACCCAGGTGTAGGGTATTTTCTCAATGATCAACATGGGAAGGCCCAGCCCATTGTAGGTGGTGCCATCCCTGGGCTGGTGGTCCTGGGTTCTATAAGAAAGTGGGCTGAGAAAGCTAGGGGAAGCAAATCAGTAAGTAACACCCTTACATGGCCTCTGCATCAGTTCCTGCCTCCAGGTCCCAGCCTTTTTTGGGTTCCTGTCCTGACTTCCTTTGATGATGACAGCAATATGGAAGTGTAAGCTGAATAAACCATTTCCTTCCAACTTGCTTATTGGTCATAGTGTTTTGTGGGTTTAGTAGAAACACTAACCAAGTCAACTGTTAATTTCTTCCATCTCTTGTCACCTTGTACAGTATTTTTTCTGCTATCATGGCCACTACTGCACAAAGGAAACTTTTGAGTTAGATCCAGCTTCAATCAGCCCCTGTGTCCTAAGTAAGCAGTGTCCTCAGCAATATGGACTTAATCTCTGAGAGGCAACCAACTCTAGATCAATAGTCTGTGTTGTTTTGGATGTCACTTGGACAACCCTGACCAACCATACAAAAAGAGGTTTCTTGCACCTGGTACTGGGATTTTTATTACTCTGGTTTTCTTGTGGGGAGTGTTGTATGTCTAAGTAATATAGCTTCCTTTAAGTGTGTGTGTGTACTTATGTGTATTGTATGTAATTTTAGATAACTTTAAAATTATTTCTTGAGGCTTTATCAAATTATCACGGTGTTACTCATTGCTTGTGTCTGTTCTTCTTCTGTACTGACCTCCCTTCCTCCTACCCAGTTGAAGACCTGTCCTTGCTTTCCAGTTTCTGACTTCATATTATCTATATCCTCTATGTCTATCATATATATATATATATATATATATATATATATATATATATACACACACATATATATGTGTGTGTGTGTGTGTGTGTGTGTGTGTGTGTGTGTGTGTGTATGTATGTATATATCTCCAATTATAAACGCTAGCACTGGAGAAATAACCATGGGATTAGTTCAGGGAACAACAGAGCCCACCATAGGTCCTACTTTGGTTAAACTCCATTCAGTGCCTGATATCCACAAACCCCTTCTCTAACTGGAGGGCCATGTGCTTCTTGGGATCTCCAAGATTTTTGCCAGTTCAGAACTAGTATCTATTGAATCCTGAGGTTTTGACTATTTTTCTGTAATATACAGAAAAGTCTCTTTAGAGGCAGATGAGAAGAAAAGATAAATAGTAAAACTCTACAGTATTGTAACAGATCCCATTCTCTCAGGGACATGGACTCATTTTCTTTTGATGGGTTCTTGGTCTATTAACTGGCTCACGAATGAAAATTGGTTGAGGGGCCATGCTACTCAGTGGCTATGATTCAACATAGATTTTCATTCATTTTTATTTCCTGGAAGATGTTTTTCACACAGATCAGACAATTATTCAGGATGCTTTCTATCTATTTTACTTCTTGACATAGTTCGAATGATAGCCAATAACAAGAATCTTCACAAGTCATATGATTCTAAACATTGTTTTTTCTACCCTTTATATTACAATAATGGTACTCACCTTACCATTTGAGATTCATTGCTTCTGCTTAGTCCTGGATACTCTGGGATTAGACTAGAATCGTTGCCTTTCAGGTATCAACGTGAGTAGCCATGGTTTCCACCATGAGGTCTGGCATACAGGGAAGAACAGTGACAGTTCAATGGTGGAGGTTATGCTGTTTCTCCTTTCAGAATTTGGTTCCTGCAGCCTTGATGAAGTGAGCATGTCCTGGGCCATGCCCTTGTTTAGAAGCAGGTTTTACAAAAAAAATCCACTCCATCATTTCAATTTCTTTACTCCGCTTAATCCCATCAACACAAAAACACGTGATATCAGTCTTTTTCAGCTCATTTACAGTAGGTCACCTTCTCACCTATACTTCAGCCAAACAAACAAACTGTTAGTGCCTTTTAATTGTAAGCTAGAATGAAAATCAGCTGAATGGATCCATATTGGTAAACCCAGCTTAATCTAATTTTCACTTTTTAAAAACTACTATTCCACATCATTAAAATTCATCTCCACCCATATTCCCCAAATTTCTGCTTGAATGAAGTAGAAAACCCCTAAGTTATTTCAGGGTATAGTACACTATATGCCACATGAGGCATACTTAATACCTCACTTCCAGAATCTGCTTTAAACAAATTCTGAGACTGGCTGCAGGTATCTAGGGATGAAGGTGAGTGGGCATTGTCTTGCTTGGTATCTCTGAATGTATTTGCTGGTTGTGTATTCATTACAGAGTTAAATTCCCCAGGCCCAGGCAGAGAGAACAATACTGCATTGAGTAGATTCATACACTGCTAAGGATAAAGAGACTATGTTGTCAGACAGAATTACTCATCAGAATATGAGAGTTTGAAGCCTCCAGGTTCATCAGGATTCTCCATATGTCTCCATCCCAAGTACAAGCTCACTCCCTTTTCCTGTCAGTGTCTTACTTTAATTGCCAAAATCATTTGAGCCTAGGCCTTGAAATTGTGTTATAAGTTAGCCAATTATTTGATAATTGAGTTTTGGTAACGTGAGCCATGTGGTTGTTAGAGAGAAGTTTCTCTTCCTGAGTACACTTAGAAACCTTGACTTGTTCATGCACATCTGGACACGAGTTACTTTATCTGTGAGCTCATCTTTTTCCTGTGTTACTCTATCTAGAAATTCTAGAATCAACCAGACTGTATCATTATATTTCTTTCTTTTGCACAAATGTTCAAAGAATCTATATACAGAGACATTAAAATTCTTGTTTCTTACAAGGGGTGAATCAGAACTATCAGATGTATTTATCTTACATAGTTCTTTAAATAGCCCACACCATGTTTTATAAGTGCTCTGTATGCTCTTAGTAAAGTCTTAAATCACTGTAGATCTGGTGAAATTGGAGGGCCACCTCCAGTTACCACCAACCCTCCAGAGAAATTCATCTGTACAACTCTGTTTCTCTAGAACCACTTCTGGTGCCTCATATGTGTTAGAATTCTCCAGGTGAAGATGATTGACTGAATGTGTCTACCAAGGAGTTTTATTAGACTGGCTTATATGATATGATATGGTTAGTTCAGCAATGGTATCATCCATCACACAAGATAGACTGAGGGTCCACTAACTTCTTGGCCATGAGGTTGAATATGTCCTCAGCTGTCCCAATCTGATGCTAAAGATCTGGAGGATTCTTGGTGAGCAGCTGGTCTTCAGTCCACATAGGAAGAACAAAGAAATTAACTTCCAGCATCTTTGAAGGAGATGAGCAATAGTGGCAGCATGGAGGTAGATGCCCTCACCAGCAAGGAGTGAAAGCTGGCAAGCCAAAGCATATTTCCTTTCCTCTCAGACCTCTTTATATCAGGGCCACTTCTAAAAAGTGCTACCCATTCTAGGGAAAGGTCTGTTTCCTCAGTTAATTTTTCCAGGTAATAATTTCACAGCCCCATCATGAAGTAGCTCTCTTAGTTGATTCCAAATTTTATCAAGTTCACAACCAAGATTAGTCCTAGCTTTTAACTCAGAGGTTCTTTCTTTTTTTCTTTTTTTAAAGATCTCAGTGAGAAACTTAAAAATAATTAAGTAGTTTCTTTTCAAATAAAATTTTGTCTTAGCCTTTCTAAACTCACATGCTCTGCAGGCTTTTTTTTTTTTTAATGAGATTGGCTTATACTGTTTAATCCTTTGAGGTATTTTTGATTAATCTTTTATACTCTACCTAAAATTAATATATTAGAAAAATGAAAGTCGTGTGAGCAGGGAATGTGGAGGGCACTGAGGTCATACAATCAGGTCTTGATTTATTCAGAGCTTAAAGGCTGAGCTGTGCCTTGGATTGGGCTCCTATGCAGAAGCTAAATCAATGCCACTGGTATTCAGATTGAGATTTTGAATCACCACAATGACTTTAATTACATCACAATGACTTTAATTATATCACAATGACTTTAATTACACTCATTAAGTCATTTTTCAAATATTGCACATTTCCCCATTTCCTTATAGAACATTCATCATCATGGCTTTTGGAAATATAGTTGCCTCAGCATGATTTTGTGTTTTTATTTTCTCCAAAGGTTTTTTTCTTTTATTTCTTCCTTAAGAGTACATTACTCTGGAATGGTCCCATAAAATCGGTAGCTTTAACAAAAGTCTCGAGAGAACAATGAACACCCCGCTTTAAAAATTTCCACACATGGGATTACCAGAAGAGGAACCCATGGGAACATTTTAAGTTGCTGCTGTAGCCCATTCTCTGTGCTCTTCTCTCTGCATGTTTTGATGGAGATTCTCCCACAGGGGAAGAAATCAAGAAAGAGGTGAGGTGGATGGAATGGATGAAGAGAAAAGTGATAATGCAGCAAAATAACAGGACAGGTGCCGGGAAGGGAGGAAGGGAATGAGAGACTGGCTGAAAGATGGAAGAAGAACCTTGACTTTCCCCCAGAGAAGATACAGTGCTGATTAAAAAAGAGGATACGAGTTCACAAAAATCCAAAACTTACGTTAAAAGTCAAGCCTTCATGTGTCATGATATATTTTATTTATTTTATCTTTACACATCTTATTCATCCACTGAACATTTAGAGATTTTTTTTTTTTTTTAACAAAGCAGAGAAGGGTGGCTCCTTACGTTCCTAGTCAGCTGAGGAGTGTCCTTTTCTCTACCTCGAGAGACGTCATGCTCTTCAAGTGCTAGTTTGGGGCAGCTTTGATATCGCCAAGCATGGAGCAGTGGGGCACTGTGGCAGCAGACAGATCGGAACAGCCACAGGGTGCCCACTCCCTGCACACCCCTTGTGAAGGCCTTATGAGGGATTCTTAAGATTTGCACTAGGTTCAGTAGTGTGTAGGCCAAGGCACTAGGTTTCTTAAGCCCTTCACAGTGGCATTTTTAGTTCCTGACCTAAGTCTCTGAGATCCTTGGTCCTCTGGACTCGACTGCACTCTGCTCCTCTTTAGTGATGCAGTCTTGGCTTTCCTTTCGTTGCCTCTTTGCATTCTGCTTCAGTCCCTGCTGCATGCCCACTCTTATACTTCTACTTTCTACTGCATCTCCCTTTGCCCTTTGCTGCTGCCTAGCCACTGGCCTCATGGATCTGCCTCCTTTGCAGTTGAGAACTTAGCTGGCAGTTCTGGCCCCTTTGCATCTGGACCCGGGGACCACCCCGCTTCCCTCTTCTTTAATGCACAAGAGCTCATAGCTTTGTTGCGTGTGGCTCAATATGGTTGCTACTTCACAGTTCCAGCTGCTGCCATGCATCTATCTGGTTGCTCTTCTCTCTCTTATGTTATCTACTGGGCCAACACCATGAAAAATCGTGAGAGACTCCTTCTGTAGGGGCTGATGTTGCAATACCACAGGGGACAGCACTGAATGGTGCCCTCTACCCAATCCAGAAAGTAGATTGATTATATAACCAGATTGGGGATGTTTGTACCAATCACAGAAAGCCTCTCACTTAAGTTTATGCTTACAACCACTGCTTTCCAGTTTGTACTACTCCTGGCAGTCCTTTTGGTAGGCCACCAGAGGAAGTGTTACCCCTCTGGCCTCTATGGAAATGGCTTCAGGGTCATCCTATGTTGGGCTTGTGATAGCACAATGTCTAGTGAGAAATGTTATACATAGTCTTGTCTGCTGTGATTGTCACATAGGAATTTACAGCATCTCTAAAATGACAGGTGCTGGCCTAAGGATAGTCCAATTGGCTGCTAGGTTAAGTCAGGTTCTTTGGTTTAAGTCAGACAAGGTAGCAACAGTGACTCCAACAAATACTAAATAAGAAGCCAAATTGCCCCATGCCCCAATTTCTTTACTATAAACATCAAAAGGAATACCTACACTAAGATAAAGTAAAGGAACCATGAAGAATAGTCTCGATTTTAACAGAGTCTAACACTGTAAAACTCCTGCCATGCACCCCAGGGAAAGGAGGGCTCTCCTATTTGTCTCATTTAGAAGCCATAGCTTCCTTCTAGTGAAGAGTGCAGCAATATCTAGAGCAGAGCCAGTGTTTGTGGAATTTGCTGCTGGTTGATACAAGGCTGTGATGTAGTGTAGTATAAAGGGAATGCCTAAGGAACACACCCATATGGAGCAAGTATTCACAAATGTGCCAGAGAGAGGGAAGGCAGACTGAAGACACAGAGAAGGAAGCTCTAGCTGATACATAACCATTCATCTGTGGGGTACTGGACACTCCAGAGCCAAGTGTATTATAGAGGTGAAAGATGATTTTGAAGTCTTTAACCTAGGAAGTCTGAGGAGGAGGAGTCTCTTTTGGTGAGATTCTTTATTTTGTTTTGCTTTGCTTTTGTTTTAATGTTTGTTTGTTTTGGTGGTAATGGCATAAGTCTGCTTAAAGTACATGTGGCAAGCATTCTTTCTTTTTTTACAGAGTAGATGGTGTGATAAAAGCATGGTCACCAAATTTGGGATAGAATGATCGATCCCTTTGGCTATTATGAAAGGCACAAGTAACATACAACTGAAAGTTCGGGAATGATAGATGTAATCACTAGCTAGTATATTTTCAATTAGAGCTATAAACAAAAAAACCTTCTCATGGGATAAAACATGCAGTAAAAATGTGCATCTCTTAGCACTGCTTTGATGACGTCACACACCCCAAGAGAAGCTGAATAAGGAAGGGTGCGTGCTGGTACGTAACATTGAAAATGTCAGAAGTAGCCAGGGCTTCCAGAATGTACTGAGGCACAGCTAATACAACAAGGATTTCACTTTTTATCATTTCAGAATGTCCCCCTTCTCATTATCCAGGGATAAATGATGTATGACAAGGATGTTGCAATATTTTATACTACTGATCCATTCTAAGTATTTAGACACATTGGTAAAATAAACCTTGGTAATAAGATTGTGCTTTTTCTTTCTTTGATGCGGAGAATGTTAGGTGAGAGAAGAAACCCGTGTCCCTAGCAACGTAGTACTCATTCTAAAGCTCTTCTAGCCTGAAATAAATACTTTCCATGAGAGTTTTGAACTTACCCCACCTACACAGAGAGAGAGTTTTCTATAGATACTCTGCAATTGAAATGTTTCAAACCCTCTAATTCTGGGTTTTCTCTCTTTTGTGCCATCAATAATATTTCTTTCCGAGGAAATAATCTCACTTGGACCTATTTCAGCTATTGCCTCCTTGGTAGGGTTCATGCGATGGAACTTAGAGTAGTATTGCATCTTTAGTAAGTCTGGGGCTATCCATGTTCTTCTACAAGTAATGGAAATGTCAGTAAGTTGCTGGACTGAATGTTTTATATCAGTTCTTTTCTTCTGAAGTGAAAGAATCCAGCTAACAATTCCCTGAGTCTTAGGTGTGAGGGTGTTTGCAAGGTGTATCCATTGGGACTGGGAGCCACAAATCTGTATTTTGGTTGGTTGCTGTTTTCTGTAGTGGAATCCATCTGTGGCAAAGCAAAGTCGCCTGTTTAAGCAAGACTTTATTAATCCATGTGATAGTACACTCCAAAGAGCCAATTCAAAGGTAAGCAGCAGCGGGAGAGCTATGTTGACTATTTTTATAAGAGATATCATAAATATTTATGAAGTAGGTGGTGTGTTCATGAGATCAAGACCCTTTTTACTCTTTCAAACTAGGTGAACTGCATTTCCCATTTAAGTAATTTCTTTCTTTATTTTGGGTAATCTTTGTTATAGAAGTTTATTTCTGAGATTGTAACTTAAGTAAAATATTTCTCCCTTTCCTTTCCTCTTTCCAAACCCTCTGGTATATCCCTCCCCTCTTTCCTGCAAATTTATGGCCTCTTTTTAAATTAGTTGTTATTGCAATTATATATATTATATATATTTAGTTGTTATTTTATATTTTTATATATTCCTAAATATAATCTGTTGAGTCCATATAATGTTACTTGTATGTATGTTTTAAGGGCTGAACTTTTGGCACTGACAACCAATTGGTGTGCTATCCCCTGGAGAACCTCTCTTGCTCTCAGTCATTTTCTGTTCCCTATAGTTCTTTGGGTAGGGTTCAGGCCTCTTGGATGGGCTTTTCCCCATCTAGTTTGACATACTTATTGGTGTTATCCTTGTTCAGCTCACATTTGGGTAGTCATGTTGATGAGTCTTTACATGTATTACTTCTGGTGTCACTAGGAGATACAATCTCACAGCATACCCCCTGATCTCTGGTCTTTCAAAATCTTCCCCCACCCCACTTCCACAATGTTCCCTGAGCCTTATGTGGGAGAATATTTGATAGATACATCCATTGGGACTGGGTTTCATAATTCTACATTTGATTGGCTGTTGTTTTCTGTAGTGGTCTCTATCTGTTGCAAAGAGATGTTTCCTTGATGAGGGTGAAGACTGAAAGACCCCAGGCCCCTGGGATACTTCTGCGGGAAGGCCCCCCAGAAACCAAGATTCCAAACCAGCAGATGCAACACGCATGAGGAATGTATTCAGCGCTGGCGCAAGTGGGCTCTCTGCCCTGGTCAGTCAGAGAGTCCTGAGCAGCGGTTACAAGCATTTTTAAAGGCAGAAACTACAAAATTAGCATAAGATACCAGGTGCCCCGGGTTTGGCCCAATTTAAAAATCATCATATATTTCAGCAGTCATTTTGTTACACGGGAAATTTTGTAACACTCGTCATAAACTGGTTGGCTCAGGGGAGATCTGGGGGCAGCGGTTACTCTGGAGGGGAGTTCGCATAGTTACAGGCTTATGATTGGCTGACATTTGACCTAGTTTGCTGGACTTGCCAGATGGTCCCATTTGGGGAATTTTTAAATAGAGACTTATTATTATTATTTTTTTAATCTATAATTACAGACCTTGTCCCAAGGCTGACAGCTGGACTCTGAAACTTTTTACTTATTTCCAGGGAGAGGATGGGTCAGTGTCTAACACAAGCAAGTTTACAGAAGCAAAGTCAGCAATTTGCAATTGTAAAATGTATCTCTATTTTTTTTTCTCATTCCCTCCTTTTTCTTTGGACTAATTTTAATCTTAAAATTTAGGGTGTCTGTATATTATCTTGTGGAGTATCAGTCGTTCTCATTGCTTGGTACTGTTGGGTTAATACCATAGCCTGTGTAATGGACAGCCTCTAACGGATAAACTGTAGCAGCCTATTAAAAATATAGGGGCCAAAAATGAGAAGCAAAAATAGGATGATGATGGGCCCTGCTAACGCAGACAACAATGTGGTGAGCCAGGGGGATTTGGACCACCAATTTTCAAACCAACTGGCTCCGGCAGCCTTTTCCCATGTTCGCCCCTCCAGTTGCTTACAAAGCTTGGCCATGGAGTCACATACTACCCCAGTATGGTCCACACAGAAGCAACATTCTTCTTTTAGGGCCACACAAGACCACACTTATCTGTAGAGATAAAACCTTGTAGGTTGTTTCCATGATCATTTGAAAAGCCCATAAGAGAGAGGAAGGCACAGTGTTAGTAACATGGCAGATGGAGCTGCAGGAGCTTTAGCACATTCATGGCAGTTTGGGAACTCTTTGGAGTCTTAAAAAACTTCCCATGCAGCCAGGAAAACCTAACTTTAAAGCTGTTTTTTGAATCAGATCAGCAAGAGATACCATAACTAGGTTATAGCAGTATTTTATTCAGTTGTACCATGTTTTATTCCTTGATTACCTCATCTCAAACACATTGATTGTCAGACAGGCTGCCCCTGAGGCACAGTGTCTGAGGAAAACAAATTAAAGGAGGAAAGACACATCTTGGCTTTTCCTTGTGCATCCTGATTTGGAGAATGTGGTTGATGTGAGTAGTTCACATCTGGTCAAACTAGAAGTACACAGAAGAATGAGTAGTGGTCTTTTTCAATTCTCCTACTTTATTCCACCAATGTCCCCAGCCTGTGTCCTGGTGCTGCCCACATTCAGGTTAGATCATCACCTCTTAAAAGACTCTCTGCAAAATCACTCAGAGTTACACCCAGCAAAGCACTTCTAGGCATTCCAAAAACAATCAAACCGGAACAGAGGGAAGGCACTGAGTAAGACAGATAACGCTTTCTCACTTGAGATGGTCCACCAGGAATCTAGGGGCCTATATAACCAATGACCATCAAAACCACTACAGACCAGTAGATTTCTGGTCCTTTGTTTCATGAACTTCGAAAAAGAGTTTCCAAAAAGAAAAAGAGTGGAAGAGTGAGTTTGAGAATGTTTTATTACAGGAGAGATCTTAAGAAAAAGCAAGCAAGCAAGCAAACAGAGCTGTGTAGCAGGAAAGGACCCAAGGGTGGGTTGCCTCCAAGAGTCCTTGTCTAGGGTTAATAAGGCTTTACTGAGTTAGGCATCAGTATGTGGGTGATCTGATCAGTCCAGTCATCCCACCTAAGAGGTGTTCAGGTGCCTCTCTACTCTGGTGTCTGAATTGCAGCCTCAGGCACACCTTTGTGGGCCAGTAAAACACCAGATCATGTAGAGTTTCCAGGAAGCTACAGCCATAAATATTCTTTTCTCCCATGTTAAAGGAGAAGAAAGATAACAAAGAACCAGAATAGGAACCAGTGCCCATAAACATGGTTAGTCTCTCTGACCTCCAGCCAGGATAAGCTGTCAATAGAGCTGAGGATATTTCTGGCTTAGGGCCAAGACAGTTTAGAGTCAAGGGCAAGGAACACAGTGGTTGGCTGTCTAGATCCCTGCCCTCAACTCCTTGTTGAGTGTCTCCTGTCTCCAGCAACATTGACAATCAACATTAATCATGTGTACAACATCTCCTTTTAACATGTTTTAAATTCAAAATATTATTTTTACTATAAGTAAAATAGATTAGAGAAACAAAGGTGTATTGCTGTACTTTTCTTGTTTTAAAAACATGAAACATTATTTTTTATTTTCTTTATGATTTCAGTATTTGAAGTTCATATTTGATTTTTGTGAGTATTTTCATAAATTTATATGTTTAAAGTATGGGTGAATAGCATCTTCCTTTCAGCTGTTTTTGAAATGCAGTTTCTCCCTTGGTATAGGATTATACAATGTATAGTGCTTCTCAGTTGGGTTCTATGTCCAGTAATCCCATGAACTGTAAATCAAGTCCCTATCCACACAGATTGTTTTTTTAAAAAAGATTCCCAGATGATTATAATTTACATTCAAGGTTCATGTAATCAGAAGGCTGCTTTTTAAAAACTGAATGTGTTGCTTCAAGATGTTACCTCATGTCTTTAGAAAATAAAAATGAAAAAAAAAAGAAAGAAAATATAAATGATACGGTCATCAGTATCTACTGTGCTTTTTAATTGAAATCCTTTATAATTAAAAATGTTACTAAAATCACAGAGCTATGATGGAAAGTAATTGTGTCCCCTCAAACTCAAAAGCATGAGCGCCATAATATTTCCAAGTGAGAAAGGAAATGCTGGTGTTTGTAGAATCAGTATTCCTGTACTTACTCTGCAGCTGCCAGATAGCCAAATTCAAACTTTATTCACAGCATAAAAACGAGACTCTAAGGCATTTTCCACAGATGTGAGTGGTTGACATGAAGAAAGATAATCTGTCATAAACCATGTTGCTAGGAAACAGTTTGGAGATTAAATCTCCTACAGAGACATCTTCCACCCTGTAGTAAGGAAGGAAGGGTGATGGTATGCTCTGACTTTCAAAAAGAGGTTCATTCATTGACTTATCTTTATGTGTACATATATATGTGTCTGTGGGAGAATGTGTTCACCATGTTTGTGCAGGTGCCTGTAGAAACCAGAGGGTATGAGATCCCCTGGAATTGAGTTAAAAGTTGTTGTGAGTCACCTGAGGTGGTTGATGCGAACCAAAGTGGTAAACACTCTTAGCTGCTGAGTTTTCTTTCCCACCCCAATATGCGCTAATTTTAAAAGTAGAAAAAAAATCTGTTAATTCTGCATCAATAGGCAATTTATTATGATTTTCCGTCATCCGCTTTGTGTTGGATTTTTTTTAATTTATGTTATACAAAAACTTGTAGGAATTCTTTTTTTAAAAAAAAAAGTATGTAAGGATAAAATTGTAAGCATCCAGTGATATTTCCCAGCATAGCCACTATCAAATTGTTTATAAACACAATGATAAACTCACCTTAAATCTTTCCTCAATAATTTTCTTACAAATAAAATAGTATGTCCTTTATATTAGGAAAATATAGAAAATATAATGAATCTACAAAGCTTCTATAGTGTCCCCACACAGAAATAGCTAAATTTTGGTGCTTTTGCATCATGGTTTACTGTTTTCAGATAGTACATATTAGTTTATGGTTTTCAAAATGGATTTTTACTGTAACTATCTTCTAAGAATCCTTGCCTTTTAGCATATACATTTGTTTAATTCATTTATGCTTATTGTAATTTTTATGTACTAAGATATTTATCAATCTATCTAAAACTTATTTTATGTTTTACTGCCCTTAATTTTTTCTTTTTCTTCTTTTCTTACCTTATTATTTATTTTCTTGATGTTTTTAAAGACAGAAGTTTTTCAACTATATTGCCAATGCTGGCCTTGAAGTTCTAATTTTCCTACCTTAACCCTTTGTTGCTGGCATTAGAGGGGTGTATTACCTCACTTGGTATTTCTGCCCCTTCTTTTTTCAATTTTTGTATATTTTATAATTTGAGGTCAGACTATATCCAGTCTATTTTTTTAACAAATTACTATACAAAATATTTTTTGTGATTCTAATACAAGGAAGTTCAATGTTTTATGATTTTGCTCCATTTTAATGTAAATAAATCAAATTAAGTCATTAGAATACGTTTTTAGGGTGAATTACTGTGTCAAAATATCTGAACTCTCTTCAGTTCTTCGATGTATAAGTTATTTTCTCAAAATGTTGAAATTCAATCATTCTGTCAATTTTAGCACTGAGTTTTACTAACTTTAATTCTATAAATTATATATATGCACATTTAAGTTTGCATTTTGTATGTGTATATGATGAAAGTATAAGTGTGGAATTGGTATATGTATGATAGGTGTGTTATTATGTGTGCGTGCGTGCGTGCAAGCAGGTGTGTGGTATACAGGTACATATGTATGAGGCAGCCAGATGCTTTCACTGCACCTAGAGTTTACTGATTCAGCTAAACTGTCAAGTTCCAAGAAGGTGCCTACTCTATGTGCTGGAATTACAAGCATGTCAGTGTCCCAAGCATCCATGTAGATGCTGGGAGAAGAACCAAGCTTATCATGTCTGTACTGCGAAACACTTTCCCAACTAAGCCATCTTCCCAGACTTTGTATTTCTAATTTACACTTATTTGGTATTTATTCTTTCATGTAAATCCCCAACCATGCCTACCAACTATGCACCTATGATAATTTTACAGTTATTCACAGCTTTAGCTGTGAATTTTTTATAACTTTGCCTACAACCAATTTCAGACTTTTACCCAATTCATATTTTTGCTTTAGAATTTGTTTGTAATTTTTATGTAAGAGAGAAAAAATTCTCTGTTTCATTTTCATCTGTTTCTGGAATTTTACATGATTATTTGCTTTGACTGTAAGTTTTATTTTAAAGTGGTTTAATTTTTATATTTGAACATTGAACTCATCTGAGTTTATATTGACATATGAAGTGAGATTAGAATGCATATTTTTCCAGTTAGAAAATTTCATTACAATAGTTCCTACTGTTAAATATTTTATGTCTTTAATTTCTTTCTTTATTTCTGTCTTTACACAGTAATTATTCAGTAGAGAGCTGTTCAGTTTCCATGAGTTTGTAAGCTTCCTGGTGTTTCTGTTGCTGAAATCCAGCTTTGAGCCACAGTGGTCTCAGAGGATGCAGGGAGTTATTTCAGTTTTCTTGTTTCTGTTGAGACTTGCTTTGTGACCAGGTATGTAGTCAATTTTGGAGAAAGTTCCATGAGGTGCAGAGAAGAAGGTGCATTCTGTTGTGTCTGAGTGAAAATGTTCTGTAGATACCTGTTAGGTCCATTTGGTTATAATGCCTGTTAGCTCCAGTATTTCTTTGTTTAGTTTTTGGATAGATGACCTGATGATGAGAGTGGGGTATGACATCTACCACTATCACTGTGTGAGGATTGATGTGGGATTTAAGCTTTAGTGGTATTTCTTTTGCAATTAACATGCATGGATATTTGCCTGCATGGGTGTCTGTTAATCACATACATGTCTGATGCCCATGGAGGCCAGAAAAGGAAATTGGTTCCCCTAGAATTAGAATTACAGATAATTGTGAGCTCCCACGTGGGTGCTAGAAACTGAACCCAGGTCTGCTGGAAGAGCAGCCAGTGCTCTTTCATACTGAGCCATTTCTCCAACCTGGATGGAAGGTATTTGCCTACTTCATAGAGAAGGCAGCAAAGTCCCCAAAGGCTTTGTAAAAGGATTATGGAAATATCTTTTCATTTTAAGAAACAGAAAAGATATTTCCATAATCCTTTTACAAAGAACAGTCTCACAAGGTGAGCAGCTCTCTACAAACAAAACAAAGCCAAAGGATTTGAAAGATACATGAAAGAGAACAACATCTAAAAAGAAAACATTCACTGAGGGATTCTGTGGCCTTGCTCATGCAGCTGTACTTACCAGCATTACCTTGTCGTGGTGTGCAGGCCTGCAGCAGCAATTGCTTGCTCTGTGAGGCTTGGCGAGAGATCCTTTGAAAATATGTTAACTTAATATGTGAAAAGAATTTGAGAGTTTCTACCTAGATTATTCTCTGTAAGATTTCAACTTGGTGTCAGGCAAGTGACACCCATCTGTCCGGTTTATGAATTCATAGTGGAGGAGGAATTGGTGAGAAATAGCGAGGCCTGTATTTGGGAACCCTCTCCACATCAACTCTATTTTAAATCATGAAATGGAGAGGAAGAATAAATAAGGGTGGGATTGTTGTGAGTAGTTTAAAATGAAGAAACAAACAAAAGCTATGGAGGCAGTTAAATGGCTCAAGTGTGAAAGGAGAGGGGCCAAGCAGAGGCCATCGGTCTTTCCAGACTTTCACTTCATCCCTCCAGACAGCCAGGTATCCCACAGAAGCCAAATATTCCTTCACATCACTGCCAGATAGAAACGTTGATGTCTCTGGAGACCAAGACCAGGGGCTTGAAGGGAGACAGTGAAAATGCTTAATCTTAAAGAGCAATGCTTACCAGGAAGGAATTCTAAGAAAAAAGGAGTGTGTAACAGAGAAACCTGACTTCTGTTTGGGTTTCTCAGACATCTGGAGGGAAAGGCATTTGAGTTGTAATCCCAAAATGAATGAGCAGATTACTAAAGCATTTGTAGCTGATAGTAGGACCTTGGTATGAGAAAACAGTGCAGCTTATTTTTGTGACTTAGTGCTCAGTCACTGAAGGAGAGAAAACATAATTGCATTTCTAATATCAGCAAGAATTCTGGTTTCTGTCTGGGAAGAGAGGAAAATTCTTGTGTATGGTCTTAACAGTATGAGTGTCCTTAACACCACTGAGTTGAAGTGGTTAAACAAGTGGGTATTTATGTTGTCTGTGCATCCCCACAATAATGAAGAATTATACTCAATCCTTCTGAATAAGTCTTCTCATATGAAAAGTGGAGTTGTTCAGAGCATAGTTCTCAGTGTGTCATTGTAAGTCTTAAAGGAAGTGCTTCACACTAAGAGCAGAGTTTCATTGTTACCTATGGTCTGGTGGTTAGAGAAATGAAGCAGCTGAACATGAAGTTGCTGGGGGTGAAGATGGGAGGGTGAAGATGGGGGGTGAAGATGCTGGGGATGAAGATCCTGGGAGTGAAGATGATGGGAAATAGCTCCTACCATTTGACATCATTGTAAAGCTGCATGACTTCTCTTATCTTTGGATAGGATATTTATTTTCAGTCTTCTTTCGTATAGATTAATCTCTGGAGCGTCCTTCCTCTGGGTGGACAGAGGAGTTACAGAGAAGGAAGTTACCTCTTTTGTGGGAAAGAAAGAGAGTCTAGAACATGACAGAGAGACTTTATTTATGAGCTTTAAAAGAAAATAAAAGCGTTCAGAGTACCCAGACTCTGGGTTAAAATCTTTCAGTTAAACCCACTTCAGGGTTAAGTACAAAATTTCTGTCCTCAAAAGTTGTCTTATAATTAATTTTCTTAAAGGAGTTACTTGGCTTTCAAATTACTGTCTCACCTGACTCTAAAGAATGATCTGTTGATCTACACAGTGAAGATGAAAAGAGAGGTTTCTCACTGAGCCATAAAATTTTAGGCAAAAGAATTCATTTTTCATTAAATATCTAAGTAGCCATTCATTCTTCATGAAATCATATATGAAATTCTTTTTTATTTATTTTTTTTTATTATTATGTGTTTTAAATTTTATACATCAGCCATGGGTTCCCCTGTCCTCCCCCCTCCCACCCTCATCCCCACCTATCCCCAGCCCCTCCCCTCCATTCCCATGTCCTCCAGGATCAAGGCACCCGTGGGGATTCATTTAAACCTTCTTAAGCTAGGATGATCTTGTTAAATGGTTTTGAAAATTTTTAAAGTAATTTCTTTTTGCATGTATTTTCTTGTGTGTGTGTGTGTGTGTGTGTGTGTGTGTGTGTGTGTGTGTCTGTCCTCTGTCTGTCTGTGTGCCACAGCATGCATGTGGAGATCAGAGAATAACTGACAGAAGTCAGTTCTTTTGTTCAGCCATGAGGGTTTGGGGAATCAAATTCACATCATTAGGCTTGGTGACAGGCACTTAACCTACTCGGTTACCTCACTAGCATTTAATACGTTTCTTTTTCAAAAAAAAAAAAAAATCAAGAGGAATAAATAAAACTTTGCATCTGTCTACTATCATGTGATAATTTTATTGTGCATTATTTAAGAAAAGTTTTTAGAAATGTAGGTCTTGGCACATTATTCACTAAGCCTAAATATCTAAATGGTTACTGTATACATACTCACTGGTATTCTCTTATTACAGTTCAAAATGAATGCTTAGCAACCAGTAGACCTACACAGCTGTGAACCACAGTAACTCCCTGCATGGCACCATAAACCCTAAGGCTACAGTAGTGGCGCACATACCTTGGTAGAAACCAATAACTCTCTACTTGGATAGAAGACCTGCTCAACATTGGGAGACCATACGTGGTGCTAGAAACCAGCTAGTTAATAAGGACTAGAGAAATTGTGGATCCTGGAGGAGAACTTACAATTGACACTTTACTAAACCAGCATAATTCCTAGCTGCATTCTAAATATTATATATATATATATGAAATGCATGGATTGAACAGTTTTATTTATGTAATTAGGAGTGTGTGTGTGTGTGTGTGTGTGTGTGTGTGTGTGTGTGTGTGTGTTTAAGAATGAAAGGAAAACAAGCCATGAATTTGGGAGGGATGCTTGGGAGGGCTGGAGAGAGGAAGAGAAAAAGGAGAAATGCTATAATGATCATTTCAAAACATTATTAATAATGCACAAATGCTTGTAAAATTTTCAAAGTTAAAGTTCATTAAAAAAATAAAATTTTCTTACGCTGGATTCTCGGATGAGATCCTCAGACCCTTACCTGTCAGTTCCCACGTGGCTATGACAGCCAACATGCTGTCAATGATTCTTCTCTTTCGTTCAAAACCTCCATTGTTGCAGGCCACACCATGTTCTCAGGACGAATACAGCTTGTCTGTGGCATATCTCATTACCCCAGCAATGACTCTCGGGACTTATATGATCATTAATATCACTCCCTCAATGTAGGTGAGAGTAAGAAGTCACCAAGAAGCCCTTTGCATATGTGACTGGGTGAAGTATTCAATGACTGTACTTTCACCTGTAGGGCACCAACTCAGGCACCTGGAACAGCTGCTGGTATCCAAAGCCTGTGCTCAAGAGACAAAGGCTCGGAATGGCATCTCAGGGGAGCCATGACAGCAGGGACCGAAGCCTTTTCCTAGACGTGGTTGTCTTCACTGAGGACTGAAGCTGTACAGAGAGACAAGTGTAGCTCAGGAAGTCATTAGTGCTCCAAGTGGAAGTTGAGTGAGCTCTCCCATCTGGCAGTGTGTCTTCACAGGTTTTGTCCTTATGTGCGTGTCTGTGAGAGCAGAGGGGAAAAACCTTGAATCATTCTGCCTTGCTGGCATGGAGTGTTTCTGCTGTCAAGGCTTATTAAATCCCACTTTGGGTTATTAGATTTGATTCACTGGGCTGGCATCTCAGCACAGGAGTCTCTGTAGTCATCCAGCTATGTCAGATCAGTTTGATGTGTACCTGGCAAAAATGAAAGTTAAAAGCACATTTAGTCAGATCATTATAGTTCAGTAAGAGAGCCCCCATATAAAAGCTTCCTTTCTCCCTTCCATTCCTCTCTCTCTCTCTCTCTCTCTCTCTCTCTCTCTCTCCTCTCTCTCTCTCTCTCTCATTGAGACAGGGTTTCTCTATGCAGTTTTGGTTATCCTGGAACTCATTCTGTAGACCATACTGGCCACACACTCAGACATCCATCTTTCTCTGCTTCCCGAGTGCTAGGATTAAAGGTGTGCGGCATCATGCTTGGCTCAAACTGCCCCTTGCATTTCAATATGGAAAAGTCAGTCAGATGTAGGTATTGCAGATATTCATTTTGCACACAAACTGAAGGACAGACAAAGTGCAGTGAAGACTAATTTTAAGAGCTGGGGTATTATATGATGCATTTCCATGGATTTTATAGTACATTTGCTTAAGGGTTAGCCTCCAAACATATCTACACACAGTTCTAGCCACATATTTTCTCTGAAATTTCAAACGTAACATACTACAGCAATTCTGCAACTCTGAGGTGCCTAAATATCCCCCTGGACATCTGATTAAAATGCAGATATATTGAGTATTCCCCAGAAACTCTTAATTACTCTTGGGTTTTGCTCAGGGACTTGTCTTATTAATACATGGGTAATCTCTACACTACACATTGAAAAACACTGATTCATAATTATGAGAAGGAAGGCACTGCTGCTTAAGAAGTATCTTCTCTCAGGATCTATATCAGAACAAACACAGACAGCATCCTCATAAAATTTAAACAGTAAGTCTATGGGGTTAGACTCTGTCTGCAGTATTAGAATTCAAGGTCTTATTTTCCTGGTTGACGTGTGTTTTGACTCATTCAGGCAGATTATGTCGGGATTCTATGGGATAATCTGTAAGTTGATGGTTTATGGCACTGTGTATGTGTTGTGTGTCCTTTCTCTGATGTGCCCAATGTGTCTGCATTTCTTTATTACTTTAGTATTCTTTTTCATTACCTGGCTCCATGCATTTGCTGGTACCCAGACAGCAGAGGGTTTACAGGTTTTCTTCCTGGTAGTTGTTCCTAGATCCCACTGAAACAAAGCAAGCTGGACACTTCATTTAGTATTCATCTGTGTCCCCTTCCACCACCACCCCCTGCAACAATTCTGTGCCAAACCTACACACAAGGTTCTGGTGATTTTAAAGGAAGTCAGTTCTGACTTTTCTGTTGTAAAAGAAGAGATCATGAATAATAGACAAACATAAGTCCTGCTTGTTAAAGTAGTGTGCCCTTTGTTGATTGAATCAGAGCGTTTTTTTGTTGTTGTTTTTTTTTAATTTGGAATTTCCAGTAATCAAGAAGTCATATTATTTGATTTGCTTATTTTCCCTCTCTCTCTTTTTCTTTAGCATCTCAAATTTTTAAAATTTCAAGCTAAATAAATGGATTCAGTGGATACTATATAAGCTTCATGGAGTGTGATAGTTTAAGATACACCATTCTGCATTCTTTTCCACACATGAACACATTCCTAAAATGTAGGATAAAAGCAATGTTTTGTATTTATGGCAGCTTTCAAGAGTGCTGTATTCCTGAATGTGCAGTGAGTAAGTGTGAATCTGGCAGAGCCTCTATTCCTCGTGGATTTTATTTCCTTGTGGAAAAAAGTCTCCTGAAAGTATTACAAAGGAATACTTACAGTTTAAGTTCCTCTGCATGCAGTATGTGTTTAAAAAGAGTTATTAATCACATATCCAATTACATGAAACATGAGCCATGACCTATCCTGCAAGATGCAAGCTTATCGGCACCCAGTTAATGCCCACATCATCAAAAAGCCTATAGATGTTCCCCTCAGTCACTCCTGACTTGGTAATTTCACACTCTCTTCCACTTACTGTAGTGTTTGAATGTTGCTTCCCTTTCCCCATGTGCTTCACACATTCTGGTGGCAGGACGTTTCAGAGCCCGGCTTTAACCACCTGAAGACCACTGTACTCATAGTTCTACCTCTAGCGGAGCCACATTAGATCATATTCTGGCAAAAAATAAATAAATAATGCTACTTACAGTTACTTTTGAAAAAGAAGTGCTTTCCTTGGGCATGCACTGTACTCTCTACTCAGCATTTTTACTAAATACATTTGACTATAACAACAAGCTGTTCAAATTTCAGTAATGATACTGCATCAAAGGTTAAACCAAAGTCATAATCCTTAAAGATAGTTTGAAGGTGTCTCTGGGAAGCTAAAGAACATGGACAATTTAATAATTCAATAGTTGACTGGAGAAGTATAAGTTTTACATGAAACTGACTAATGAGCTTAGCATTTAAATGTATATTACGCCCTCCCTCTCAAAAGGATTAGAATTATTTAAATCCCAAACTAATTTCATTTCTAGAACCTGTCACTCACTTCCTGATTTCAATTTTGCTAATCCTAATAGTAAGGTTTTGAAAATGGAATTCAGATTCCGTTCACAGACTTTGTAGCTGACACCTTGTATGAAGAGACCCCAGCAACCCTAGGAGACTTTCATATTGATTTCTTGTATTTAATAAAGGCCCCTACATTGGACCCAGGTTCCAAACAGCCAGCTCATGCACTTAAGGACAGGTCCTGGTCTGACTGCCTGGGTGCCTCCCAAACAGTTCAAGCTAATCAACTGTCTCACTTATCCAGAGGGCCTGATCCAGTTGGGGGCTCCTCAGCTATTGGTTCATAGTTCATGTTTTTCCATTAGTTTGGCTCTTTATCCCTGTGCTTTTTCCACTCATGGTCTCAACAATTCTTGCTCATACAATCCCTCCTCTTTCTCGCTGATTGAATCCCTGGAGCTCCACCTGGGGCCTGGCTGTGGATCTCTGCATCTGGGTTAAGGGAGGAGGGGACTGGACCTGCTTCAGCTGAATCTACCAGGCTGAGCTGAATCCCCAGGGAAGTCCTTGCCCTGGAGAAAATGGGAATGGGGGATAGGCTGAGGTGGGGAGGAGGGAGGATAGGGGAATCCATGGCTGAGATGTAAAATTAAATTATAAAATAAAAAATGTAAGAATAAGATTTTTTTTAAAAAGAGCCCATAGTAGAAGGTGAGGTTGTCTCTAGCCCATGTTTAACTGTAATCAGCCCTTTGTCCTCATTTCTTAGAAGTAGACCATATGACAAGTGTCCCTGAGACCAGAGCCGAGTGACCAGGCAAAGACATTTTAGGTTAATTACACTTTCCTAATAACCTTTCTCTAGCTGTGCTGGAGATACAGAAACATGCCTTCTATGTGTCTGTATCCCTATAAATATTCTTTTATTTTTAAAATAATGACAGAAGAATCTGTTAATAGATCTCTTTCTTCATTAGTGCAGATAAGAATCACTGACTTTGATGGAACAGCCTGTCATTACATGGAAGTATATGTAAATCCTCTGTAAATGACTGTTGGTCATTAAATGCTTACTAATGGTGTGATGAATTGTTTCGATTAATTTATTTGGAAGTTGTTAATCCAGAACAGAGCACAAGAGTCAGGTGGCATCATCATAGCACAAGAATGACTATCTAGATATGGGCTAGATTTCTCAAATGACAACCCTAGAAATGATTTCTTCCTCAGCTTATTTGTTATTGGTTTTTAGGAGGCCACTGATTTTAGATACTGACATTGCAAGCTGTTACTTCGTTGAAAGTGTTTATTAGCTCCAGTGGCATTCTGGCAAAGCCTTTAGCCTTTTATGTACATAATCATATCATCTTCCAATAAAGATGCTTTGACTACTTCCTTTGTTCTTTAAATCTGTTTGTTTGTTTTTTTGTTTGTTTGTTTGTGCCTCTTGCCTTAATGTTCCAGCTAAGACTTTCAGTACTATGGTGAATGAGTGGTAATCATAGACACCCTCATCCTCTTCATGATTTTGTGGAAATGCTTTCGGAATTTTTTCTCTGTTTAGTATCATGTTGGCAATAGATTTATCACACATGCCTTTATTCTTCCAAGACGTGTTCTTAGACACTCAGCTTCTTCAGTAGGTTAATCATGAAGGGGTGTTGGATTTTATTTAAGGCCTTTTCTGTGCCTATTGAGATAATCTTGTGATTTCTTTCATTGCGTCCATTACATTGAACCACCCATACATTTCTGGAATAAAGCCAACTTGATCATAAGACTGATCTTTAAAAAAATAAAAAAAAGAATTACAAGTATTTTGTTGAGAATTTTCCCATCTATGTTCATCAGGGCTGCAATTTTCTTTCATTTCTTCGTCTTTTGGAATGAGGGTGATACTGACTTCCTGCAGAGGATCTAGGCCAGCTCCTTTCTCTCCTATGTTAGAGAACAGTTGGAGCAGCATCGGTATTCACTGAGGGTCCAATTCAGTAGTGACTCCTTCACGGCCTGGACCTAGATGAGATAGCTTTCATTACTACTTCAATCTCATTTAGCCCACCTACACACCAACTCTTTGTTTGTTGTTTTCTTTGTATTTTTTTAAATTCCTGTTTCATTAGTCTATGCCCCATTCTTAACTATTCCTTCCC
Source organism: Onychomys torridus (assembly GCF_903995425.1). Classification (NCBI taxonomy): domain Eukaryota; kingdom Metazoa; phylum Chordata; class Mammalia; order Rodentia; family Cricetidae; genus Onychomys; species Onychomys torridus. The sequence continues at coordinate 56,989,046 of NC_050458.1, forward strand.
ATATGAGGATTTGAGATTTGGCTTCTTCTTCTTCTCTTCCCAGGGCTCTAAGGTACATTTTTATTTATTTGAAATCTGCCTGATTCATTAATGTACAGATTTGAGTACAAACTTTCCTCTTAGAACTTCTGTTATTGTATCCCATAGGTTTTTGTGTGTTGTATATTCATTTTAATTGAACACCAGTATTAAAATTTCTTTCTTCATTACTTCAATGACCCCATTAATTATTGTGTAGTATGTTGTTTAATCTCAGTAAATTTGTGTATGTTCTATACTTTCTCTTGCTGCTGATTTCTAGTTCATTTTTTTTTATTTGCTTTTTGTTTTCAATTCTGGTCAGCTAGAATTCAGGGAATTACTTAAATTTTCTTATATATGCAATGATTTGCCTTCTGTCCCAATATATAATTTATTTTAGAGAAAGTTTCATCAGCTGTTAAGAAAAATGTGTATCCTGCAGTTTGAGGATGGAGTGTTCCATAGATGTCTCTTAAGTCCATTTTCTATATAATGTCATTGAATCCATGTTTTTCTGTTTATTTTTGTCAGAATGACCTAATAATGATGGGAATTGGATAGTGCATTAATAATTTATTGAGGTTAATCTGTGTCTTTACATCTACTTGTGTATTATAAAAAGTGGATACATTTGTGTTTGCTGAGTCTTTGTTTACACTCACAATGTCTTAATGGGTTAGTTCCTTGATTGGAATGCCACGGCCTTCTTTGCCTCTTCAAACTGGCAATGTCTGAAGCCCTCTTGTCAGATACCAGTCTGCTGATGTTCTTTGTTTCTTCCTTTGATTTGCTTAGAATTTTTTTTTTTCTATTCATCTACCCTAAGGTTGTGTCTGTCTGTGAATGCAAGGTTTGCTTCTTGAAGGCAGCAAAATAGATGGGTTCTGATTTTTAATATAATCTTTTCATCTGTGTCTTCTGATTAAAGAAGTGAGACCATTAATGTTTATTGTTATTGTTGAATATATATATATATATATATATATATATATATATATATTTTTTTTTTTTTTTCCCCTTATGTTTTGTCTTTTCCTAGTACCAATTGGTTTAACCTGCTCTAGAGTCTGGGAATTTTTTCTGGTCTCCTCTTCAATGTGTCTATCATTGACATCAGTCTGAAAGAGTCTTTCAGTGTCCTTTCTAAGTCAGACTTTCTGGTCATAGGTTTCTTTCATCTGGTTACCTCACGGAATGGTTTACTACCTCCTTCAGTCATGACAATTTTGCACCATGTGGTAGTCCGGGATGACAGCTGTGGTTGTTCAAATCTTAAAATACATTATTTCAAAGTTTGGTTGACTTTGAAGTTTCTCTTGATAAATCAGCTGCATTTCTGTTAGCCCTGCCTTTATATATGACTTGGTATTTATTGCTTGCAGCTCTCAAGGTACTTTATTTTTAGTGTTTCAACTATAAGTATATACAGACACACACACAGACACACACACACACACACACACACACACACACACACACACATACATACATACACACACCTATATGATGTGAAGAATTTCTTCACTGATCCTGTCTATTTGGTTTTCAATGTAATTCAACCTGTTTCCTACAAGTGAGGGTGGTGTTCCCTCATACCTCTGATGAGAAAGAATCTGAATGAGTGCCTGGTATTTACTCAGCTTAGCTGTTTTGGCTCAGCTAGGTGCTGTGAGAAGTTCAGTCATGGAGACCTTTTGTGCTAATTCATGAGGGGTTGCTGAGGCAGTTTTAGCTTGGAAAAGTAGCATATGATCTCTGATATTATGATCATCATGGGCAACAGTTTTGTAAGAGTAGATGCCTGGTTTCTGCATCCATAAGAGAGGTGTACTAGACTCATTTTACATGTTTTGAAATGAAATTCAAGTTTATAAAGCAATTTTTAAAATCAAGTTTTCTGTCAACAGTGCAATCCAAAGACATACCAATTTGCTAAATTTTTTAAATTTATTCCTTACAAAGAAATTACATTGCTATGAACCCCAGTTAATTGTATGTTCAGTAAAATTAGGGCAGTCCATAAAATATTAGCCTCAAATATGAAACAAAGTGTTTACAGGGCATTGTTGTTGTGAGTGTCAAGCTCACGTATTCTATTCAAAATGAAGTGTTCAATGATGTCACACCATGCTGTAGAGTCAAGCGCTCTCAGAAACAACTTGGATGATAATGTGTTTGATTTTGAATTAAGTTTTGTTTATTGTGTTGTAGACAGATGTACACCCCGATGATACCTACTAGGATTTCCAATTTCTATTTTTTCTGGGATAAGGAATTGGATCAGGGATGTGTGTGTAGCAACAACACCAGAAACAAGTTGTTAAAAATGTATTTCTGAGCTATGAAGTAGGCCAGAGAGCTGGGGGATGAGGTTAGATACCCCCTGGAGATTTGGGACTCTTGGAGGGTCATTTACTTAGACATACCCTCTCATATTTGCTTGTTACATGTGCCTCTTACATGAAGCTCTTAGTCACATTTACACTCATTTTCACTATCATTGGTGTCTTGGATATGATGGCAAGGTGCCCACCTTGCTCCCAGGCTACACTCATGTGTCCTAGTCCTTCTAATATTGCCAGTGTTTTTGTGATCCTGTCATTCAAGAGCTCAGAAGTCTGGAGCTTGAACCTGGCCTCCAAAACAAAGGGCTACAGCTTTAAACTTGCCAAAGGAATGAAGGAAAGACAAAGAACTTCGCCCGACCTAGAATAGATGGGGATTTTTTTTTCTCTTTTTTAAATGTTGTCATCTTTGAGATCCCCATTTTCCTCCACCCAAACTTGAGTGAAAAATTATCTCCATCCTAGAATCTGAAGGCCAGCTAGGGCCCAAGTGCCTGTCTCTCAGTTAAATTTGTGTACATTCTAGTCTTTGTTTTGTAGCTTTTTGTAAACTGTATGATGACCACTGTCTCTTCTTTGACCAAACCATAAATAAATAAATTTTCTTGTACCCATTTTCCCATTTTCATTTCCTAATTTCTTTGAGCAAACTAAAATGGCAGGGTTTTTTTGTTTTCCCTCTGGTGTACCTGAGAACATCTAGAGGCTAGGAAGATCTGAAGCAGTGACCAGTGCAAGGACTGACACCAGGCTTCATCTGGTAGTGTGAGAAGCCAGGTGCCCTGAAGGCCAGGGACTTCTTGAAGGTAGCCAGCACAGTGCAGCCTCTGGGAAATGAAGGAAACTCTGGTTCCTGCTTCTTGTTAGTCTGCTTCCTTCAGTTACTGGGTAGAAATGAGGCTGTCTCTGTAACTGGCAATCTGTGTCAGAGAAGATGGCTTCCTTCTTCTGCCGCTTTATTTTTCCAGCACTGTCAGGCCCATGGAGGCAGGGGAGCCCACTCTGGTGTGTCCTGTGGGGTGTCCCCTAGAGATAAATACTTTGAGCAGTTTCCTTACTCAAGAGGGAGATTAGCTTCACTATGCTGCTGAGGGATGTGATCAGGGAGTCACAGATGACAGGACTATGGGTAACACAATAGAGTAAATCACTAGTAAAAGCAAATGTGTGGACAAGATGTCAAAGATGCTTTTATACCCAACCAGCAAGATCCCATTTAATGGGGTAAATTACATGCTGCCTAGCTGATGGTTAACCGATATTGAAGTGGCAGTGTTTTCAAGTGAAGGAGGAAAGGCATGGCATACCACAGAGAGGCGTGAACAATGACGAAACTTTGCTCTAATGAGTGCTAATGTTGAAACTCAGAGACAGACTTCAAGCAACTTCATCTCTAAAATCCTTGAACATGAGTAAAATATCGAGACTCTTAGAGAGTATATTTCCAGGCCACGGTAATACTTAACAAATCTCAAAGACTCAAGAAGAGATATTTGTTCTTATTTATTGTTATGATTATCCTATCATTATTTAAGAAAATTAAAATTAAAATTTGGTTCTGTGAAGTCCTTAGAATGTAGGTATAGACCCAGTCCTTCATTTATATAAAACCAGACAAGGGCAATGAAAAGTGCGCAAATGACATGTTTGCTGTCCAGACGGACCTACTGTTAGCAGAATCTCATCTAGACTCCCCTTGGCAGCCTGACCCTTCTGATCCCTGTCATAAGAATTCAGATAAAGCCGGGCGGGGGTGGCGCACACCTGTAATCCCAGCACTCAGAAAGCAGAGCCAGGTGGATCTCTGTGAGTTCGATGCCAGCCTGGGCTACCAAGTGAGTTCCAGGAAAGGCGCAAAAAGCTACACAGAGAAACCCTGTCTCGAAAAACCAAATAAATAATAATAATAATAATAATAATAATTCAGATTAAACACATCATATTTATTGTGGATGATAGGGAAGAAAGGAAGTTTTTATTAAGATATTAGGGCTATCTCGAGGGTAAGAGTAGACCAAGACCAAAAGAACAATGATGTGAATCTTTGTTTTAGGAAGATTTTATATACTTTTTAAAGTGTGCAGAATGGACAGCTTTTCTTGGGGAGGGGGGATGTTTTTCCTATCCAAGTGTTTGGCACACCTGTTTGCTTATATAAGCATCCTGGCATGAATAGAGATTTTCAGTGATACATGGGAATTCCTCCTTTTGACCATTAGACTCTTAAGTCAATAGACCCTAAGTTATGACAATTTCCCCAGGACACTAAAGCTGGGAGAAGGAACTGGCTGAGATCACCTTATAAAAGACACTGGAGCTGGGCGGTGGTGGTGCACACATTAAATCCCAGCACTCAGGAGGCAGAAGCAGGCAGATCTCTGTGAGTTCGAGGCCAGCCTGGGCTACAAAGTGAGTTCCAGGGAAAGGAGCAAAGCTACACAGAGAAACCCTGTCTTGAAAAACTTAAAAAAAGAAAAAAAAATGACACTAGAATTAAGATAATTATGGGTCAACACTGAGTGGGACCACACTGATGAGGATCGCTTAGTCACGTTTAACTCTTATCTTCTAGTTTAACTTAAAACTTATATAACAACAACATGGATGGACTTGGCTCTGGGGTTGGGGGATGTGTTCACTAGGTCTCCTTGTTCCTCTTCCCGATGTGGCCATATTGAACAAATCTCCTTTCTATCATTTCACTGTTGCTTGTCTCTTTAGTTGGCCTGTTGAGTATGGGTGTTCAAGCATAGCTTGCTCAGGTTGTCAGAATCTGTTCTGACAATCTGGTGCAGGTTGACCCTTATAGAAGGAGGCAGTGCCTTGCCCTTTCTCAGAACATTTCTCCTATACAGGTATCATGTAAGGTTTCAGACTCCGAACCCAATTCATACAGCTATCTACTAGAGTCTGAATGATGTGGATTCCCTCAGAGTGGCTAGGCTTTTTTCTGCTCTTGAAGAACCTGAACTTGCGGAACTAGGGTATCAGGTGTCCAGCAGTCCACAAAACCACATCTGAGAGCCAGTGGCTTTCAAGTTCATTGTCTCACAGCAAGAAAACACAAAGGAGTGAGAGCAGAGCTAACAGATTTGTTAAGAGGAAAACGAGAAAGGATTCCTGAAGGGGGGAGTGCCCCAAAGAGGAATACTACTTCACTTCCTACTTTAGTGCCTTTTATGAGACTGACAGGAGGATCTGAATTGATACTGAGGTAATTTTTACTTGAGATGGGTCATTCTGTGAGCATCCTCCATCCCCACCCCCAGCCCTCAGCAAAGTGACCGTACACCACTTATTGCATCAGAGGAGTGATCACATGACATGTCCATCTTTACCCACTCACTTGTTTTGTAGGCTCTTAGTTAAGCCCCTTCCTATAAGTCTAACTCATTATTTGCTGCAGACCCTGTTCTTACATGCTGTGGGAACTAGCTCCTTTCTCACTTCCAGACATCGAAGAACATGGCATCTCCACCCAGGGCCAGAAATTCGACTTTGGTCCCACTCCTCTGACCAGTAATTAGAGTCCTGCAGTTCCAGGCCTTGTCTTACAGTTCACCATCTGCTGATTATGATGAAGGACTCTAGTCCTGTTTTCTAATCCTGCTACTATCTAACTGGACACCTAGCACTAGTAGAACACAAATTGTGATGCATCAAGTAATTCCAGAGTAAGTATTTCACAGCAACACTCTCACAGCACATAGAGTAGTTCCTGATTCCATATTTAATAATTGAAGAAATTGAGGGTTAGAGGTTGTATAAGTATCCCAGTGTTGCAAGCTGCCCAATAATTGGGGGTAAAAAAGAGGTAAGATCTGTCTCTCTTCCCTATTAGACTACATCTTCCTATGTCTTCCTAGTACTTTGATCTCTGGGAAGGAAGTGCAAAGTAACATTCTAGACCTAGAATTTAATTTTGGGGATGTTTTATTTAGCTTTCTAGAACACTTGCTCTGTGTGGGCACAGCTAATTCTGTATTTGCCCCACTTTCCCAGACTACCTGTAGAGTTGATGGGTAAGTGTGAGACTCCTTACGTTCACAAGCCATCTGAAGGAAAGACCTCAAGGATGAGTTCACAGCAGGTTCTCTGCCTTCTTGCCCTCCGTTTGCCAACTTATTCTCTTAGATAAGCACTGCTGCTTTTTCGCTCAAGACTAAACTATAGCAACTTCCCTTGCCCTCAACTCTGAATAATTGTGAGCCCTATTGCCGTCTCACATTTTTACACTGTATACGAAATTCCTTAGAGCTGTGATAAAAATTCAGTGTTTACTGTTGCTTTTGAATTTCACATTGCATGGTTTGCTTTGCATATAATTTATTTATCTTTTATTAAGAAATTTTTTTCATTCATTTTACACGCCTATCAAAGATCCCCCTCTTTCCTCCTCCTGCCCCCACCCTCAGCCTCCCCCTTGCACCCCAACATTCCATCCCTCCTCCACAAGAAGGCAAGGCTTCCCATGGGGAGACATCCTGTAGAGGCAAGTCCAAGCCCATCCCCCTGTCTCACGCCTGCATGAGGTGTCCCATCACAGGTAGTGGGCTACAAAAAGCCCTCTCATGCACCAGGGATGGATTCTGATCCTATTTCAGAATGATTATCTCATAGAAACAAAAATCTTGACACAGTTACCTGTTTGCATTTTTTCTACCTTTCTCTTCACCAAAGAACTTATCCCCAAATATTATACAAAGCCCTATGGGAGGGTTTGAAACCAAAACTCTCATTTTGTTATATTTCCAAACTTAGATTGATACAACCAGTCAATATCAGTGTTTTCCATTCATATCTATATTTGATACTATTGTTATCATGTATCACTTAAATAAAACAAATCTGATCACTTTTTCTTCAGGACATTTAACTCATCCCTTTCCTCTTGAAAAAAAAATAGTTTTCATTCTTCATTATTTTTCATATATTGAAATAAAAATATTTTATTATAATAGTATTTTTCTTGCCAATCTTGCTTAATGAAAAAAGCATTAAGTAAATTAAGTATTCTAGATTTAATACAGATCTTCTAGGCATATATTTCTTGCCTTCCCAGGAATCTCTGATAAATTAAGTTTTATACCTGAAAATTAGCTGTTAATTTTCTACCAATGATATTCTAAATATTACATAATCCTGTATTTCTTTTACATATGTCTTGGCAACCACAGGGATGAATCCCACTATCACATCATTGTGGACATAAAGCCAGTGATCTTAAATTAGGGTGCCTTGAAAGACATACTACTTTTCTTTCTCCTGCTCTAATAGAGAAAAGCCAAGCTTTCTGAGATGTCGGAAAGTGTCCAGCTCAGCACTGGGGCCCATGGCCTATTGCATGGCAAGAGGCTTCACTCTGAGAGAAAAAGAGGGGTTATTCTTGCTGAGAGAACTTACAAAGCAGGTGTAACAGAGTCTGCTAGCATCTGCATAAAGAAAGGGACCTTGGAAGTCTAGTACATCCCTCATCACAGCCATTCCTCCTATTTTTTTCTGTCTTCTTTTTCCTTCCCATTTTTTATTTTTTTAATCAACTCTCCATATCCATCATATGACATGTCACCATCTGACTTTAGGCTGTTCTTCCTTAGGTTGTAAAACAGGGTTTTCTCCTTACTGAAGGCAGACTTTACACTTGTCTGAATAAAGGAAGTGACTGTTGTCTCCTTCAAAGTGACATTATCAGCCATTAACCAAGACACTTATCAGGAGCTTACTGACCATTCACAAGGCTATTGGTTTCAGAAGATATTAACTTGCCATCTTTGGATTCATATGTCTCAAAGGGAATCTCCAACACAGGAGGCATCTATTACTACGTGAGAAGAATCTTACATGCAATGAATCAGGATAATGCCATATGTCACAAAGCAGCTGAGAGAAATATGCATGTGTCTCAAATGATGCTTGGTGGTATTGACTTCAGATGTCCCCTTGTGTTTCTTCCTGTCTAACATCCTGTATCACTATTTGTAAATCTTGGAAAACACATTCTCTCAAGTTGAAATTCCTATTCACTGGGTATCTCTGTCACACTCCATGATTTGTTGTTTTTCCAAGAGTTCTGTAGACTTCTGTTGACTTATAGTTAGCAGATCTGACATCTTGGGCTACAGTATCTCCACCTTTATGTTTCAATTATTTTGCCACAGTGCTGTGTTTACAGTGCTTTCAATAACAATAATCTTTTTCTCTCAACTTGAATATCACACAAACTTCAACCCAACTCATTACACTGACTTGTGTCTCTGTCTGTTGGCCACTGACCAGATAGTCTCTTAAGAACAGTCACACTTCTACTTTGCTTTTGATTTTTCATATCTGTTGCTTATGCAGAGACAATGAAACATTAGTTATGTGCCCCCACATTACCTCAAGGCTACTCCAAAGTGCCTTGTGAAATCTAGCAGTGTAACTACATGGTCATTAATTATTGAAAACTTACCAAAGCAAGATATTTTAACTAGATTGCTACATAATTTTGAAGCTTAGTTCATGAAACATTTTTCCTTGCTTTTAAAGAGGGCTCCCAAACTTTTAAAGATATGAACACACCAAAACTATCTTGATTTTTGCTGACAAATATGTCTCAGGGACATTCTGCAATAAGAAAAAAAATTAAATGAGTAACTAAAAGAACAGAATGGCAAGAAGATGGTTATATTGAATCTTGTCTGAGTTGTGCATATCTGGTAAAAAATTTTTTTTCAAAACTATCTTTCTATGTCATCCTCCAAGCTTTAAAGCTCTCACAAAGGTTATCTTTCTTATGTGGCCTCGGGGCCTCACAATAAGATAAATTAATCTTTCTATCTGTGCTTCAATGAATTTTTTGTTGTTGTTGTTATATAGGATGCAAGATTGTTCTTTGACTTTGTGTGATGTGAAGCAGCAGTCAGGTCTGTTTAGCCATAGCTGGTCTATCTTTCTGGCAAATGAAGACAACTGAAACCTTACCTTTAAAATTTTTTATTATTTATTTATTTATAGTTTTTTTAAAATGAAAGAGAAAAATTCAGGTGAGATTCACTAACGTTTGGTAGGAAGCCCAGTCACCTCCAGGTGATTTGTAGCTTTGAGGAATAACCTTGCAGCAAGTTCTTTGCCTGATACAGCCTCTGATTTCCACTAAGTGAGCATTTAAGGCACAGTGTAATTCCAGTGGTAACAGCCCAATGTTACCAGCTCAAACTGACATCTCCTCTTGATTCCCTTCTAGTGTGCCTGTAGTTGGAGACCTTCTCTCCAGCCCCCGCCAAGCCCTGTTAGTACTGCTTGGTCATTAGTTCAGGCCTACCATTGTCTAGCTCTTACTCTTATATTTAGCCCATTTCTATTAATCTATACTTTGCCATGTGGCTTGTGGCTTACCAGTATCTTTATATGTTGCTATAACCCCAGGCACTCACCTCTCTAAATCTAATCCATTAAAATGATCTATATTAAAATGTTGACAATATAACTGTTTCAGTAGATGATCAGTGTATTTTGTGTTGAATAAGAAAAGAAATCATCCAGTTCTGATCAGCATGAGTATTCTGGGAAGGAAGGGACCTTGAGGGTCCTCTCATTACAAATGTATTAAAATGAGAATAATGAAACAATGGAGTTAATAACATCACTGTCCTCAAATGTTGGACATTTCCCTTCCCTCCTGTCCTTTTCCCTCTTCTACTCCTCCTGATTCTCCCCCTTTCTCCTTGCGTCTTTCCTGTTTTCTCACCTCCATTTCTTTTCCTATCTTTCTTTCTATGTTTGCTTCTAACTTGCTTTCTTGTCTTTTCTCTATGCAGGTGTTTCATAGTGCTCAACTGCCATAAAGCTTTCCTTAGTTTTGAAAACTGAACCATCTACTCAACCGAAGATGAAAATGCCATTGCTGGCCAGCCATCTCCTGCTAATCTCCATTACGTCCTGTCTAGGAGGTAAAGAAAAACTTTTGTGTACTCTCCAGAAATTACATGAATATAGTCAATATGTGTTTTTGTTCCATGAAATCTTCCATGTGATAGTAGAACTAATACCTTCTTTTGACATCTGGGTTGAGTCACATTAGTAAATAAATTTTATATGCTAAGATTGGTCTTAATTTTATTTTTATTTTCAATGAAGATTTTGTAAGCTTTAGCTCCCTTTCTGTATAAAAATGCTCATAAACCTATAAACTGTATCTTTGGAAAATGAAACACTTGGAATGTCAATTTTAACTTTACACAATCTACATAGAGTTGGAAAAGATGGGTGGCATTTCTACCATCTGCCTACAACTTCAATACTTTGAATAATAGTAAAATATAGTAAGAAATTTAAAAGTAACATTTTAAATGTCTTCCTTTTGTGTTTAATAAAACTTACTCACTTGTCAATTTGCATTAAGTTTATATAACTGTGTTTAATAATTGATTTACAAGATTTGTAAAAAAAATAAACATGTAGCTATTATGAGTATCCAGCACAACACTGAATCTGATAAATTTTTCATTTGTTTACTTAATTTTAGAGAAATAGTGTCCAAATATTCTATGACATTTTTTGCTTATAAAGAACAACATAGCCACTTTGAGCTCTCAGCACAAAGATCATGTTTCTCTCTTTCAAAGGAAATCTGAAAATTCAGAAATATTTCCCACAAGTGTAGACACCTAGTTTTACTGGCAGTGATATGTTTCCTAATAATATTTTTTTTCAAATCTCCGTCTCAATGACTTTCGCTCAATGAGAACTTGTTGAGTTGCTATTCATCTGGAAACAAACCTGTATGTAGACATTTCATACATGAATGTCTGCCAGTTTCTTTTATGACATACCCAAGACTCTTCTATTGCATTTATGATTTATTTAGTCCACTTGTTTGTGGGATACAGGGTATTTTGTAGTCCAGGCTGCCCTGAACTTACTGGGCATCCAAGAATGACCTTGAACTACTTGATCCTCCTGTGTCATTTTTCTAAGTGCAGTGATCACAGTATGGTCAGTTAGTCTTTATTGTGTTTTTTGAGGAGATGGTGATTTTTATTATGCCAATTCCATAATTTGGTGAAAATAATTTCATTAGTGTCAACAATGGAAGAGATGAAGCCACAGCCTCATGTTTTGCCTCCAGCAGCCTGGTTCTTTCCTTCCGTCTTTCAGGGACCTGAACTCAAGTGAAAACAGATCTTTGGTTTTGAAGGCAAAAAAAAAAAATAATTTCAAGACAAGCCTTTATAAAGCGGAGCCAGAGTGTATTAGAAATACAGGAAAGGAATTTAAGGACCATTAAATCACAATTTTGAGTATCTGTGTAGGGTTCTCACAGAACAGTCATAATTATCTTAGTAGCAAACATATACACCATGTTGGATGTTCTTGAGTTACATCCCCAGGATGTCTAAGAAAACAAAATTTGCCCTTTCTCTCTTTTTGTTAAGTAGGAATAGAAGATGAATCTAAAGATTTGCCTTGGATAAGAATGTAGTTTGATAAGGACACTCCAGGCACCACTATCTTGCACAAAAAGGGGTCCTGGTGATACCCCAGAAAGCTGGTCTTACAGCTGGGAGGAGGCAAAGGCCTTGAAGGGTGATGGTGGTGCATGACTTTAATCCCAGGACTTGGGAGGTAGAGCCAGGCAGATCTCAGTGAGTTTGAGGCCAGTCTGGTCTACAGTGAGATCTAGGATAGGCACCAAAGCTACACAGAGAAACCCTATTTCAAAAAACAAAAACAAAAACAAAACAAAACAAAGACTCTCAAAGATGGAGGTAAGGGGATTTTTCCCTTCTTTTGCCTTCATGCTATTCCTCCTTTTTCTAACCTACTTCAGTTCAGTTAATACTTAAGAATTTAATATCAATGGTAAATATATATAGACGCAAGAATGATATGCATGCACATATGTGGATATATAATTGCACGCCTGATGTGTATATAATGCATAAAAAGAAATTGCATATAGTTATTGACATCTTACTATAAATGAAATAAAAAGTGTTTAGTCTCCAAAATTCATACTAATTCCATTGATAGCAAACATTAGTGCTACCACTATATAATGTAAAAATAAGAAAACAATATTTGCACAGATGAAAAGTTGCATCAATCTCCAGTGTGAAGAACATTTTCTACCAAATCATTGACTCTTTGACCATGTTTGAAAACACACCTCAAAAAATAACTTGACACAATTTTTTTTTCTTTTTTTAGAGTTCACATGGCACAGAAGATATGGTCATGGAGGTAAGATTTAAATGCTTTTTTAAAAGATGATAATTAATTTCTTCTTTAAGCTATGATAACTCTAAACTTGAAGGCAAATGATTACTGTTGGGTCACTTAGAAATCCTTATAAGGTAATTTTTTCTGAAATCATTAAACAAGTTGTTTGATTATTGAAAGACATAAACACCCATACACACACACACACACACACACACACACACACACACACACACACTCAGGGTTTGGGCAGATGAAAACTATTCAGTGGGGTCTCCATTTTGTCTTACATGCTTTGTAACAATGCAATGCTGTGAAATTTGAATTGGTGTTTAAGGATTGCTTAACATTTTTGCAAGCCTCGTGTTTGCTTCAAGAGAGAGAACTAAAGTTAGTGCATTTGGAACCTTAAGATTTGGTGCAATTAGGAGCTGACAGATGTTAGACAATTTCCTGCTTGAGATGTACTGAATGTAACGACCAATCCTGCTGGTACAGTGTCTCCTGTGATTACTGGTTCACTGAAGTAGAGGCAGTCAAAAGAAGACCATGTTGGCTCTGCCTCTCCAGCTGGAAACTCACTGGCTAAACTAGTATTTTTACATAAATTAGTCAACTCCTATGAGCTTCTGGTTTTAATATGTAAAAACCACAGGGTTCCTTACTGCAAGAACCCCATAAAGAGCACAGCAAATGCAGCTGAGGTAGTGATTGATGGACTATGTGCTCAGTGACTGGTAACTGCTAACTCATTAAGCCACTGCGGAATGACAGAATGAAAGGCCAGGACAAATTGCTGAGTATCCAGTGTGACAACGTCTATGCCAAATAAAAGGATGCCATTCAGACTTAGAAGGATTCTCACTTGGAGGCTTAAAGAACAGAAGGGCAAGAAATTATTAGCTCAAATACGATCAAAGACATTTCTCCTCCCACCTCATGTGCTGGGAGTCCTACATGTAGATTATAGAGATCAGTGATATAGCTTGCCAGACTTGACGAACTTTATCCTAAGTAGGAAACATGACAAGGTAATAATTCTTTAAGAAAACAATTGAAGTATTCTTCCTTTGATAATTCAAGGTATGCTTAATGATGAAAGTTGTAGATAAGGAAGCCTGAAGTATTTTAACATTTAAAAGTGGCACAGATTCTAAATGAAGAAGGTAACTGATAAAAGTCTTTTTTAAAAAACAAAAACAAAAGAACACTTGTAATTTCTGTAGAATATTAACAGGAATTTCATTACAAAGCACTTTATAGTCAAATAAGTCATTGGAAACCCTGTTGCACAGTAAAGCATAATTGTTTGTAATTAATTGAGGTTAGGATTTATAGTACCATAAAAATAAGTGCAGGTATTTCATTGTACTGACATAATAAAACACTTGGCACTCAGTGACTAAGAACATAAATTTATTTTTCACATCTCAAGAAAATAGAACCCAAGCTCAAGTTGTTAGTGGGGCTGTGGTCCTTTGGAATATACAGAATCCTTGCCCCTTTCAGCTGCCAGTAGCCCCACATGCTCCTTTGGTTGTGAAGACATAATTACAGTGTCTGCCTCCAGCTGCTTGCAACTTCTCCCTCTGGCTGGCTCTTCACATAACCTTCCCTCTGAGCATGCAAAAGATACCCCTCCCCACTCCGTTAAGAGGAATCTGTGAGGAGAGACATAATATATACAGTTAGCATCCAGCTGGTAATCACTAAACCCCCCCTCGTCTATGTTAAATTTATGACTCTTCACTTTGGGTGATGTAAGACAAATTGATAAATAGTCTTATTAATAAACAAAAAAACAAAAAAAACAAAAAAAACAAAAAAAACAAAAAAACAGAGCCAGATATTGGGATCAGAGGAACAGGGCAAGCCACAGCCAAACTCACCTTACCAATTCCTCAGCCTCCAAAGAGATGTGCTTCCTGTATACTCACACCTATATGCCTTTCTGTCTCTGCCCTCTTACTTCCTCTCTCTGCCCAACTACATCACTTCCTCTTTCTGCCCAGCTCTATCACTTTCTGTCTGTCTGTACAGACCTCCAGAACTCCATGGTTAGTGCTGGGATTAAAGGCATGTGCCACCATGCCTAGCTCTGTTCCCAGTGTGGCCTTGAACTCACAGAGATCCGGATGGATCTCTGCCTCCCAAATGCTAGGATTAAAGGCGTGTGCTGCCATTGCCTGACCTCTATGTTTAATATAATGGCTGACTTTTTCCTCTGATCCTCAGATCAGTTTTATTGGGGTACACAGATAAAATATCACCACAGGGTGAAGTACTGAGACTGCCCAGCAAACACTGTGTTTCCCTGAACACCCATTTCCCTCTCCTTAGTCATGTCTCAGGGCACCTCGCTCCCCATACCTCTAAAATCCCTGAGCGTTCTGACTTTCAGATGTCATATTTTATTCCCATTACATGGGGAGATTAGAAATGATAAAAAGTCAGTCCCACAGGCTCCTCCTCCATCCTCTACTCTCTACTCATATCTGCATTACTATGGCCTGCTGCCGTTTGCAGGGCTCACCATACCTGCCCTTCTCTTGTGCAGTAGGCCTATTTCATCTAGTCCATTTAACCTGCAGCCACAGAAAATGTCCCTTCTCCCCCCATTGCCAATGTCTCCTTCTTCATGGCTATCACTATCAACACACATAAATTTCATGGGGGAGGGAGGCAGTTTGTGATAACAGCCTTTTTCCCGGCACTTGAGAGGCAGAGGTAGGTGAATCTCTGTGAGTTCAAACCCAGCCTGCTCTACATACACAGTTCCAAGATACCCAGGGCTACAAAGAGACACACTGTCTGAATAAGCCATTAATAATAATAATAATAATAATAATAATAATAATAACAATAATAACAATAATAATCTTGTCATTTCCAAACTCTGTACTTAATATCCCATGTATTCCATCTATTTGACAGCAATATAAGAACAAAAATGCTTTTGCCTGTGACTGGTCTTTTTAATTCCATAATCTATCTTCTTTGAATGTAGCAAGTTTTAACACCAGTAATCAACAATTGCCTCTTTACCACCCATGATGTAGAAGTGGTTGATGCAGTGAGCCACTCTCCAGATTCTCCAGCAGTGCACAGCTGGGCTGCTACATCTAGACAGAACAGTATTCTAAGTGAAGAGGAGCATTTCTCTTTTCTTTTATTTATCTCTTTTTAAAACCAGAGAATCTTTCCCAGACCCCTCTGAAAGAAATGTCATGGCCTGAGGTAATCTGAGTGCCTCTCCAGCTACAGCAGACCATACCTTTGGGGTAATCAGACAATGAAGTAGCCTGAGAGTATTCCAAGCCACTTTTAGAAGTTTATGAAATGGCTCAATGTCCCAAAGAGGCTATAAAGACATGATGGACTCTCCCTGTGACATAAAGCCAAGCAAAGAATTTAATCTCTATAACCTGATCTGCTAATCCAATCCCTGTCATCCTTTTAAATATTGGAATTATGCACACCTGTTGAGAGGAATTCCCAGTGTTGTGTTGTTACAGATGTCAAATTAGTTGCAATGTTACTTCTTACCCATTGCCCTAAGTGATAGTGGTGCTAGAGTATTCAAAACCAAATCCTAAACATCCTGATTATCTCAATGAAGAAAGGACCGATACTATAGAGAAGTTTGTTCTCAGCAATGGGCTGAGCAACATTTGCCTCACGTAGGTGGTTCATTGTACTTCAAGAGAGCTTGAACCACTCCTGGCTCCATGATAAGAGATACTATAAATATTGTAAGAATTCTAATAATAGACGTTTCAAATTTTGATGCCATTGCTTTATTTCATAATAGATTTTTCTTAGACCCATCTGACAACATGCTGATGCAAAATTCTGTCTAACAACAGATTGAGATGACATACTTCAGAATGGGAAAAAAATGGGATTTCTCTCGAGAGATAGAAACGTTACTAAAAATAACTCTCAAGCACAAACTGCAATCTTACTTTCAATTTCTAGAAATCAAACCAAATAGCAAGATTGCAGAGAACTAGCTGTAAAAGATTACAGGGAAAAGTGCAAGGATGTGCTTTAGCCACTGACAGATTGTGCCATCTATGGACGTGAAAAGCCCGCAGAGGGAGCAGCCAGAGCCTTTGGTTCTCTTGGATCTGCAGATTTTCCTTCAAATATGCATGTGTGATCTTTTTATTTCTTATCAGTAGTTTCAACCAAATCTGATAAAGTAATCACTTCTAAGACAGAGTTATGAGAGCTACATTAGATATAGGAAAGTGAAAGGTGTTTTTTTGTTGTTGTTGTTAAAATGGGTTTTTATTAAGAAAAAAATAAAACAGGTCAAAAGAAAATGTGTTAATTAAATCTTCAGGTAACCTGAGATGTCCTCTCTCTCTCTCTCTCTCTCTCTCTCTCTCTCTCTCTCTCTCTCTCTCTCTCCCTCTCTTTCTCTTTCCCTCCCTCCCTCCCTTCCTCTACCCCCCCTTAAACAGAAATTTTTCTGGTCCTGCTTTGCCCAGCAATCCAGATGAATCTTTTCCATCCTCAATCCCACAGCTGCTTATAAAACAATCACACAGAGGCTTATATAATATGGCCCATGGCTTCAGCTTCTTGCTATCTAGCTCTTTCATCTTAAATTAATCCATTCCTGTTCATCTATACGTTGCCAAGTGGCCGTGGCATTACCAGTCGGCTGGCACCTTGTTGCTCCATGAGTAGCGGCTGGCATCTTCTCCAACTCCACTCCTCTTCTCTCTGTATCTCTGCTTGGATTTCCTGCCTGGCTGTAAGCTTTCTTGCCATAGGCCAAAACAGCTTTATTTATTATCCAATGGGAGCCACACATATTTACAGCATGCAGAAAGATATCCAATAGCTCTCTCTGTGTCTCTGTCTCCCTCTCTGTCTCTGTCTGTCTGTCTGTCTGTCTGTCTCTCTCTCTCCTCCTCTCTCCCTCCATTAAATTTCCAACACATCAAAAACTGTCACCTGGATCTTCTCACTCCTAGAGCAGCAAGAGACAGAGGCATGCATTTCTGCAGGCCGAGTATAGAGCTACCTCAATGGGTCCTGGGCTTAGTCTCAAACTGTGTTATCCAAACCTATCTTCTTTCTCTGAGTCTGAGCACTACTTTTGAGTTAGGGGACCATGGAGTCACCATACTGGGTGATGGGCTTAGATTCCTGCTGAGCATGACAATGGAAAACAAAGACTTGAAGCAGTAACTGGTGCTCTCAAGGGCTGGTTTCAGTTCCCAGCTAACGTGGGCAGGAACCATCCATAAGCCTCACAGCGGGTCCAGTGTCTTGTCCAGAAAATTCTAGAAATGTAAGTAACATATGTTCATTAAACAGTGTAGCCATATCCTGGAAACAAGCAAACTGAAATATTTTAAATGTGATTTTATTTTTCCATATGAAAATTAACTTAGCTTCATATTGTATCTCACTAAGGTTTCTTATCTGTCCTTATAGAAATTAGAAACTAATGGAAGACTGGAAAATATATACACATCATTGGTACAAAATATTGCCATTAAGAAGAAAACAAATGCGACAATATTTCTGTTTGACCTATAAAACTTTAACTACAGATTTTTAAATATTCACATACGCTCTTTACAAAATTGCCTTCCTATTAGATATACAAAGTTGGTAATACATCACAAAAGGCCTCACCACTGTGAGTAGGTGATATTTCTTTCAGATAGTATCTCAAAGGTCAATGTTAGAGAAGATAAAAACCACTGCTTAAGTTAGACCACCTATTAAAAAGCAAGCTGGGAGCCCCAAATGGGCATCTTTGATCAACAAATGAAGCTTCTAGTTCTGGGAATAGGTTACATCCAATCAAGTTGTTGGCCAAAGGGGCAACATGGGAACCACCCCCCACAAACAACCCAGGCTGTTGCCAAGGCTGTTGATTGTTCTCCACAAACTGAGTGAAGTCAGAACATACACAAGGCATTGAACATAGAGAAGTCAAGCTGGTGCCTATCTAGAGCCATTACCCCAACAGACTACTATTCATGGTACTGGAAGGTACTCTGCATGCTAACAAAGGAGAAATGTCAACACAAATCCAGATAGAGAGCCTTTAATGACCTACAATGACCTGCCGCAATAGTGGCACAAAGCTTGTGGGAGTAACTGATCAATATCTGATTGGATTTAAGGTCCACTCTACGAAATGGAACCCATACCAACACTGCTCAGATAGCCAAGAGAGAATCTAAGATTAGATCAGCCAGGGACCTAAGGGAAAACCAAATATTACTGTTCCACTAAAGGAACATAGCAACAAATGGCCAACAACATTCTGCTATACTCATAGATCAGTGTCTTGTTCTGCCATCATCCAAGAAGTTTCCTCCTGCAGCAGATGGGGACAAATACAGAGACCCACATCCAAATATGATGTAGAGAGTGAGACCTTGGGACACACAGTCCTTATTGGGGTGTTTCAATCATGACCCTTTCCTCGGGGTACAGGGACCTCTACAGCAAAAGAGGCAGAAAGAATGAGAAAGAGCCAGGGGGATGGAAGACACTGAGTAAACAAGGACTTCAAAACACAGCAGGTCCAACAAGCATAAAGTCACAGAGACTGTGGCAGCATGCGTATGGCTGGCACAAGTCTGTACCAGAGAGGGTCCTAGAACTGAAAAAAAAAAAAAAAAAATGGACACATGTCACCATCCCTAACCCAGATGCTGCCCCCAGTTGATAGCTACTTTCAAATGAAAGATTAATTTTCTCCAAGGGAGTCTCACTTGAGCAAACAAATCACTCTAAAAGGTAGACCCCATGCCCAGCAGTAGATGGTCAATACAAAATAAACTCAATGGCATCTTTGGAGTCCTTTGACTTACAATATTGAATCAGAACATTCTCTTTTTTCTTTTTCATCTATTATTGTTATTATGAATTATTATTTTTATCTTATATGTCCTTTGCATATATATTATAGCTTCTGGTTTTGTGTGTTTGGGATTCTTTTGTGAGGGAATGTGTGTGTCTTTGAGGCTCCATGTATTTCTTGTGCTTTTTCTTTGGCTCTTTTCCTTCTCTTTGTTTTCCTTTGTTATGTGCTGATTTGTTTTGTTTTGTTTTATTATGTTCTATTTTATTTTATTATTATTTCTTAGATGCTTGTTTGTTTTCTAGGGAGAGATGGAAAGGTGTAGATCAGGATGGGGAGGAACTGGGAGGAGGCGAGGACTGTTGTAATCAGAATATATTGTATGAAAAAAATGTATTTTAAATAAAAGGAGAAAAAGAGTAAGCTGGGGTAGCCTGACATGTTGGCACACGCCTGCAATCCCAGTACCTGGCAGGTAGAGATAGGAAAATCTGGAGTCATGGCTTGCTTCTATTGGAGCCTTCCCGGGGCCTCAGGGAAGAAGTTTCTTCCTTTCAAGGCACATGGCTCACTACTAACTCATTCAGAGAGTATGGCTCATAGCTGTTGTTTGTAGACGCTACTACACTACTGACAGAGGAGTGACTCCTGCCTCTTCAACCTTTCTTGCTGCTTCATTTCTTCTTCCTTCCAGAGAGTAGAGACTCCCAAGACAGCTGCTTCCCAAGCTGGGCACTTGTGATGGGTTTCAAACCTGTTCATCATCTCCCATGCTCACAATTTGTATATATGTTGTCACAGATAATGGCTGCGCCTGAGTCCTGGTCACATGTTCAGGGATAAGAAAATTCAGAGGATAATCTCCCCCAGAGCATTCAGGAGTTCACTACTGCTTTATTCTCCTCTTCGGAAATCTTTAAGGACTTTTGCATTCTAGACCACAAGGCAGCGGGGTAGCAGGGTACAGAGACTAAAGAAGCCACCTGTCTCCAAACACTGCCAGTGTGGTCATAGCAGGCTGCCTCCGGAGTCAAAGCAGGCATGTCAAGTCCCCAGCCTGAGCGACACTGCGGCGGGGTCACAAACATACAAACTTTGGTAGGAAAATTAGAATGAAGAGTTTAGAAAGTAGAAAAGCTCATGCAAAGACCCAGAGGCATGAAAGTGTGTGTGAGTATGTGTGTGGGGGTGCATGTGTGTGTGTGTGTGTGTGCATGTGTGTGTGCGTGTGTGTGTGCGTGTGTGTGTGTGAGAGTGGGGGGGTGCATACGCACGTGTGTGTGTGCGTGTGTGTGTGCGTGTGTGTGCGTGTGTGTGTGTGTGTGTGTGAGAGTGGGGGGTGCATACGCACGTGTGTGTGTGCGTGTGTGTGTGCGTGAGTGTGTGTGTGCATATGTATGTGTGTGTGTGCGTATGTGTGAGAGTGTGAGTGTGTGTGTGTGCATGGGTGCATGTGCGTGTGTGCGTGGGTGCATGTGCATGGGTGCATGTGTGGGTATGTGAGTGGATGTGTGTGAGTGTGTGAGTGTCTGTGAGTGTGAGTGTGCATGTGTGTGTGTATATGTGTGTGAGGGGTGTGTTGTGTGTGTGTATATGTGTGAATGTGTTGTGAATGTGAATGTGTGTGTGAGAGTGTAAGTGAGTGAGTGTGTGTGTTTGTGTGAGTGTGTGTGTACGCGCGCGTGGGTGCATGTGCTGTGTGTGTGTGTGAGTGTGCGTGGGTGCATGTGCATGTGTGTTTGTGTGAGAGTGAGTGTGCGTGGGTGCATGTGCATGGGTGTGGGTGTGTGCGTGTGTGTGCGCACATGTGTGTGTGTGCACACGCGTGAGTTTGCGTGTGTGAGTGTGTGTGCGCGCGTGCAGTGTGTGTGCATGGGTGCATGTGTGTGTGTTTGTGAGTGGGTGTGAGAGTGTGAATGTGTGTGGGTGCATGTGCATGTGTGTGTGTATGTGTGTGTGAGGGGTGTGTTGTGTGAGTGTGTGTGTGAATGTGTGTCTGAGTGTGAATGTGTATGTGAGTGTGTGTGTGTGTGTGTGTGTGTGTGTGTGTGTGTGTGTGTGTATGAGTGTAGAGGGAGCTGTAAAGAGATAACTGGCAAACAGTACATTTGGAGAAACAATGAGAAAAGAAGTATTTTTGGTGCAACCATATTTCCTTTGACTTACAAAGTGGTACACAATGCCGGGCAGTGGAGTCCCAGGAAAGGTGCAAAGCTACACAGAGAAACCCTGACTCGAAAAATTGAAAAACAAAACAAAACCAAAAAAAAAGTGGTACACTATAAAACCATCTTGTTTTTGTTTCAGTGTCTGAAGAGGACAAAGGATTTGGACCCATTTTTGAAGAGCAACCAATCAATACCATTTACCCAGAGGAGTCCCTGGAAGGAAAAGTTTCACTCAACTGCCGGGCACGAGCCAGCCCATTTCCAGTTTACAGGTAACGCTCTTTTCAGAATGGAGGGCTAGGGCTGCAGAGCGCAGGCGCCATCTGTAACCTCGTATCTGTAGAGAAATCTCTAAGACAGGTCTGTGAGGTCCATCAACATCAACTCAAATATTGGCAGACCCACTATTGAAAACACTATATGGTATTTATGTACAGCACAGTTTTCTTAAATATATGTAAGAATTTCTTTATTATATATCGATTATGCAGGTAGATTGCTATTATCTAATGGGCTGATGCTTTCAAACAAACACAATTTTATATATATATATATATATATATATATAAAGTTTGCATAGGTAATTCCAGAAGGTTTTACCCTTTTCAAGTGATCTCAAATCTCTACACCTGACAACACAAAAAGTCCCTTGTAGTATCAGTACTCAACCTAGCACTCATGTGTGTGAGGCAGGCATTCCACCACTGACTGCATTCCCAGCACAAAAGTGTA
Source organism: Onychomys torridus (assembly GCF_903995425.1). Classification (NCBI taxonomy): domain Eukaryota; kingdom Metazoa; phylum Chordata; class Mammalia; order Rodentia; family Cricetidae; genus Onychomys; species Onychomys torridus. The sequence continues at coordinate 57,011,356 of NC_050458.1, forward strand.
TCTTACATATATCTCTATCTTCTGAACAATGCATGAACCACTCTGTCCATGTTCCTGGGTCACTTCTCTATGCTATCCTGAAAACTTGGTAAGAGGTAAAAATTGGTTTCTCTGCTGCAGAGAGTTCATAAAGTTGTACCAGCTCTCTGAAACTGTATTGAAGACTAAGAGTTAACTAAATGCCGATGAATTTGAATTTCTTTTGTGAAGTGTTTCCGTGATAGGAAAAGAAGTGATGGAAAAATGGAACTTGAGTGGACACTTGTCACCCAACTTAACTGAAGTTTATCAATTAATAATTAAGTGTTTGGTAGTAGGCTTTCTTCCTACCACAAAACAGCTTTCTATTGTTAGACAAAGTTATTAACAGGGAAAATATCACCTTCCCACCACTTAATTATAATTGTGTTCATCTTCTCTTGCCTCTGGCTATAATTACAAGATTACTACTAAAGTAAAATATGAATTTAGATATAAAATCACCATCCTTCTGAAATTATTTTTATTGCTTCAATTTCATGCATGGAAACACAGTATAAATTATAAATAACACATTCGTTCTAAAAATTATTTGGTTGCTAGACTTAATGCAATGGCCTCTGCACATAGTCAGGGGCATGGGCAGGCATCAGTGACAGGTTGTGGAAATTTATCCACAGGCATATTTACAGGAAAAGATGCTAAATACTAAGTTAGATGCTTTGACTTGACCATTTAAGTTAAGTACAGATGCTGGACCAAAGCCCCGGTGTGATGATTTCTAAAAAAAACTTCCAGATAGTGTGAAAATGTCAAGCCTATTTCAGTGATACAGATCCAGTGACGCTGTCCTCACCAACAGCTTCCAGACTGGCTTGGAGGCAACCAATCAGCAGGTGCTGTGCTCAGTGTTTCCATGAACACAGCATGGGCAGGGCTATTGCCCTTCCCCCCACAGAGGCAGAATGAATGAAATGTATTCTGGCAAATATGTCACTGATTCCACCCCACAGGTTTTAGCCAAACAAAATCCCTGGCTTGACCTGGCTTGACTGTCCATTTATTAATATAGAGAGTGGACAGAACCAAGTAGATATTCAATCCTGATAGGGAGGTGGCTGCCTCTGACAATAAAATAAAGCTTGAAGGGGAAGAGGAGAGGAGAGGAAAGACTTGTTTGGTGATAAAAAGGAATGCCTGAAGTTTCTCATATGCACTGAATTATGGACAAACCACACCGCCTTAGGTAATCACGCAATTTGTCCTTCACAAAGTAGTTTTGTATTTGTAGCATGCTCTGTGGTGATGGATTATGCATGGTGGCATCCTAAGAGGTAAAAGGTACAATAGGAATTTCACTTGCCACTCACCAGCCTTGACACACTTTTCCCTATCTCCAGCCCCCAAGCAGCAAACACTGCAATAAAAATACACATTTAAAGGCATGCACAGGGGGGTTCAATACCCATTTCTGAAAACAGACAATGAGCTTACCCAAACACAGTGAGGCATAAAATTTTATGATATCCCAAACAACCACAGCCAGAGGCAGTCACGGCAGTAAACACAACTTGGAGCCAATAACAGGGAAAATCCCAACAATTGAAGCTGCTTGACTAGGAAACTGGATTCATGGTCACTCCACACTACTTGCTTTGATTGTAGCAGGGCCATTTACACATAGTGCTCTGTGTGTGTTATTGAAATTAACTCTGATGACAGATTATAACTGGGAAATGTCCTAGAGACCCAACTTACAAAGTGACCGAACTGATAGCATGCATTTTCATCATTATCCTCACCTGCATCAGAAATGTATTTGGCATCCAGAAAGTACGCACAGGTGCCCTTCTGAACTTCATGATGGGGACTCCTGTCTGGTGGTTTTCCTGGGATGTTGCTTTAAGAGGTGGACCCAGGCACAGGGTAAAATGATTTGTTCCTGTCATCCTCTAAAATGATTTGTTACTATCATCTTAAACAAAAACTCTTTTCTCTATGCATTCTTCACAGCAACTCGTGCAAAAACAAAAAACAAAACAAAATAAAACAAAACAACAACAACAACAACAAAACAAACTCTGACAACAACAACAACAACAACAAAAAACAAAACAAAACAAAAAACCCAAAAAAAAAAACAGCAGACTTCTATTTACAACATTATCTTCAGTGGGTGGTATTGTTAGCCACAATATTTCCCATCGACGCCACGATACATAGACATAGATGGTGGAAGAAAATGCCTTCCACAAATGTTGCCCCTAAAAAATGTGAAAAGGCACCAGTGAACACTGAATCTAGGCTGAAGAAAATCTGATTTCATTAACTTAGTTGTAGCTAGGAGTTAAGACCCAGTGGAGTAATTTAGACTATGTGATCGCCCCCTGGTGGTCATCTTGTGTCAGTGGCTGCTTCCTTTAGTTTTTTTTTTTAAGTACATACATACATACATACATACATACATACATACATACATATTATTTATATATATATATATATATATATAATTTAATTTAATTTTACATATCAGCGATGGATTCCCCTGTCCTCCCCCCTCCCGCTCCCGCCTTCCTCCCAGCCCCCTCCCCATTACCATCTCCTCCAGGGCAAAGACTCCCCTGGGGATTCAGCTCAACTTGGTAGATTCAGTACAGGCAGGTCCAGTCCCCTCCTCTCAGGCTGAGCAAAGTGTCCCTACATAAGCCCCAGGTTCCAAACAGCAAGCTCATGCACTAAGGACAGGTCCAGGTCCCACTGCCTGGGGGCCTCCCAAACAGTTCAAGGGGCTCCTCAGCTTTTGGTTCATAGTTCATGTGTTTCCATTAGTTTGGCTATTTGTCCCTCTGCTTTTTCCAATCTTAGTCTCAATAATTCTCGCTCATACAATCCCTCCTCTTTCTCAACAATTGGACTCCTGGAGCTCCACCTGGGGCCTGGCTGAGGATCTCTGCATCCACTTCCATCAGTTATTGGATGAGAGTTCCAGCACACAGTTAGAGTGTTTGGCCATCTGATCACCAGACTAGGTCAGATTAGGCTTTCTCTCGACCATTGCCATAGTCTACAGTGGAGGTATCTTTGTGGATTTCTGGGGACCTCTCTAGCACTTTGCTTCTTCCTATTCTCATGTGGTCTTCATTTATCATGGTCTGTTATTCCTTGTTCTCCCTCACTGTTCTTGATCCAGCTGGGATCTCCAGCTCCCTTAAGCTCTCTTTCCCTCAAACCTTGCCCTTCAGTACCCCCACTCATGTCCAAGTTGTTCATGTAGATCTAATCCATTTCTGTCATTGGGCAATCCCTGTATCTTTCTTAGGGTCCTGTTTTCTACATAGCCTCCCTGGAGTTGTACTTAAACATAATAAAGGCTATTTACAGCAAGCCAACAGTCAACATCAAATTAAATGGAGAGAAATTCAAAGCAATTCCACTAAAATCAGGAACAAGGCAAGGCTGTCCCTCTTTCCCCATACTTATTCAATATAGTACTTGAAGTTCTAGCCAGAGCAATAAGACAACATAAGGAGATTAAGGGGATACAAATTGGAAAGGAAGAAGTCAAGCTTTCCCTATTTGCAGATGACATGATCGTATACATGAGTGACCCCAAAAATTCAACCAAGGAACTGATACAGCTTATAAACACCTTCAGCAACATAGCAGGATACAAGATCAACTCAAAAAAATCAGTAGCCCTCCTATATACAATAGACAAACAGGCTGAGAAGGAAATCAGAGATACATCACCCTTTACAATAGCCACAAATGATATAAAATACCTTGGAGTTACTATAACTAAGCATGTGAGGGACCTATATGACAAGAACTTTAAGTCCCTGAAAAAAAGAAATTGAAGAAAATGTCAGAAAATGGAAAGATCTCCCATGCTCATGGATAGGCAGAATCTCACCAAAAGCAATCTACAGATTCAATCCAATCCCCATCAAAATACCAACACAATTCTTCACAGACCTGGAAAGAATAATACTCAACTTCATATGGAAAAACAAAAAACCCAAGATAGCCAAAAGAATCCTGTACAATAAAAAAAAAATCTCTGGAGGCCTCATGATCCCCGACCTCAAGCTCTACTATGGAGCTATAGTAATAATAACAGCTTGGTACTGGCTTCCTTTAGTTTTATCGGAAAATGGCTGTGCTATTTAGCCAGATAAACTGTGCTACTAGCCAGTTTATGTTTTAATTCTTCAACAGATATGTTTTAATAATTTATATAATGTATCTACAAGTCCATGAAATGACCTAGCAATGCATGGCTATCAAATGTGCTCCTGTCTCAACAATAAAAAAAAATTAATCTCTGGAATGAAACTCGGTAATGCATTTTTTTCTTATAGGATACCTCATTTAAGATGAGGGAATGTGTCAGGAGTTCACACTTACATTTATGTACCTTAGCTAAGTTATTATGCATGCTTCCAAATATTCAGAATTGTAGGTCATTAAGAAATACCACTTCACATGGAGCTGAACTTAAATCACTTCAAAGTGATGTTAGCCAGACAGAGTTTCCAGGCTTTGTGACCTTCAGAGTGACATTAATGTCTTTTTCTCGAGATGGAGAATGAATAATGGGGATGTTGACCTGACAAATGATCGGTACAGTATGGTAGGAGGAAACCTTGTCATCAACAACCCTGACAAGCAGAAAGACGCAGGGGTATACTACTGCTTGGCATCAAATAACTATGGGATGGTCAGAAGCACGGAGGCGACCCTGAGCTTTGGATGTAAGTAATCATAACTTTTTAAAAGTGGGTTTATTCATGTGAAATGAAATTACAAGTATTTAAAATTATTGATAGAGGTCTATGTAAATTGGGAGTTTAATCCTGTGATAGTTAACCATCTCAGCTTTTCTCTTTCATTAAAATTACTTCTCCTGGAGAGATGTTTCAGAGGTCAAGTATAGTAGTACCTACTCTTCAGAAGCACCAAGTTCAGTTCCCAACCCCCATGTTGAGTGGCTCACAACTACTTGTAACTGCAGCTCAATGGAATCCAGTGCCCTCTTCTGGCTTCTGAAGGTAGAAACTATACATACACACAATACCACACACACACACATACTATACACATGTACACAAACATATACATGCATATACACATACATACACAGGTATATGTAAAATTAAAAAAATATCGTTCCAATGAATATGAACTCTCCTACCTTATCATTTCAACCAAAGTAGTGACACACTGTGGTTTATTAATGAAGTCATGTCCCATGCTCATGTATAGGTGACAGGTGGCTTTTGGTGAGACAAGTAACATACTTGGGAAAATTTCATTTAAAATAGAGTAATTCTGCGTGACTGTTAAGACATATCAGTACATACAACCCTAAGAGTTCAGCAAAGAGAAAAAACAAGAAAACAGGCTCCTGGTAAGAATGAGCTGTAGAAGAAATGCATTGTATACAGTAGTGGGATTTGCGTGATTAGTTCAGCACAGGCCAAGTGCTGTGAGTACTATAAAGATAATGTAAACGAAACTGGGACCACATTCTGAAGAATCTTGAATGATTCTCTGCCATATAGCATCAGTGAAGTGGTGCCAGCATTGTCCATGGCGGCCCACAGAGAATGAGAATTAGCTATTAGGAAAGAAACTATTTGAGAGATGAAGAGTGCCCTGTGCCTCTCCTAACATCCCCCATCCCTGAAAATATCTGTCTCTTCAGTGTTTAACTTCTGTGGGCTGTAATTAATTAAATTGTATTTTAGTTAGTTGATTGTCTTAAATTTGAATTAAGGCCTTTTTTAAATGAGGGCCAATAATGGAAAAAATTTAAAAATAATACTTGCCAAAATAAAAGTTAGAATTTGTTTTAAAGGACAGAGTTACATTGAAGGGGGAGCTGATTATGGTAATAAATCTCCAGTTTGTGACTTTATGTCATGTTTTTATGCCATGTTTCAAGAAAGCAGATCAATTACCGGGAAGGGTGAGGTAGGTCAAGAAGCAATAATATTAAAGCAAAGAGAGTTATAGATAAAACACATCAAACTTAAAAGAAAAACTTCAGGACCTGCACTGCACTGAAGTTTTTTGTTTTCTAAAGAAAGTCAAGTTAAAAGACAGTAACATTCTTCTCTCACTGTGGTGGCGTGGGAGCTGGAAAAATTACTTTAAGATAGAACTGAGCATGTGAATTTTTGTTCCACATCCAGAGATTAATAGAATTTCACCAAGTTTACTTAAACATCAAATGAGCAGATGAGGCTAGAAAAGGCATGCAGGCGCCATGAGCTCCTCCAGTCCAGAGATGTGGCTTTGAGTCTTCCTCTGGAAAAATGTAACAGGGAGTAACAGGAAGAGCACATGGCTTTCATGAGCAGACGTGTGAAGGAGAGTAAAACACAGTTATTTCGGTTGGGTGTGGATCACAGATGAAGAGAAAGAAAGGCAGAAATTAAACAGGACCAATATCAGTTAGAAGATTTAGCTCAGTGGTAGAGCGCTTGCCTAGCAAGCAGAAGGCCCTGGGTTCGATCCTCAGCTCAAAAAAAAAAAAAAACAAGAAAATAAAGAAGAGCCAAAGTACTTAAGGATCAAAAAAATCAACCAAGATGTGAGTTTTAAACACACAGATAAAAAGAGAGGTAGGGGGGAATGGATCACTTTCTCCTTATCTAGCTGGGATCCAGTCCTGGGCTCTTTCCCCTGAGTTTCCAAGCACCCGTTGGAGTGGAAGTGCACCTGTCTCTGCCTCTAGTTTTTGAGGCTTTCTGGCGTTGGCTGACCTCACTGTATTTCTTCACTGAGACTCTCCCTAACCTGAAAGGATCATTTTTTAGCTTAGCCGGACCTTTGTGGTTATCGGAATTGCGCCGGCTGCTGCGAGGAAGTCCGTGAAGGAACTGCATGGCGCGCACGGATCCCAGCTATGAGAACAAGTTGCTTGCACTGGTGATCAGAACCAGCCGAGCTCTGCTGCATTGCACACACAAGTTACTGAAAGATCACACTTAACATCTCTTTCTCTTGAGCAGAGTGAACATTTCCCTTTTCCTTTTTGAAATCAGATCTCGACCCCTTTCCTCCCGAGGAGCGTCCCGAGGTCAAAGTGAAGGAGGGGAAAGGCATGGTGCTTCTCTGCGATCCTCCCTACCACTTCCCAGGTAAAAGGAGTGTCTCGGGCTGTGGACCGCTAGGGAAGTAAACGAGGACCTCTGAGTGTTCTAGCAATGATAGTATGCTAATAATTACTTAGTTTTTCTAACAATCATGTACCATCTTTAATTTAATGAGATGTGTTCTTTGCATTTGTTGTGTGAACTTTTCCTGCACTCCCCGAAGAAAGAACTCCGCCCAAGACTAGCTTGGGGAACCAATGAATTTAACTAGTGTCCCTTACAGGAATATGGGAGAGGTGTTACTTACATCAGCATGGGCAACTTCAGAATAGCTACACCACTGAAGAAAATTCTTTCCTCCAGCAGCCACTAACTTCCTATAAGATGTGTTAGGAAGGGGTAGAACCGGGCGACCTCTTCCCCTAGAACATTAAGTGTACCATCCTCAAGCAGGTATCATGCAGGTAAACATGGCTACTGAGGATTCCTTAGAAATAATGGCTGGGCCATGCCCATAGGACAGCAGCATTCCACAACAGATCTCTTTGTGGTGGTCACTTACATGCGGTTGTAGATTCTTTTCTGTCTGGGCTCCTTAGTCACTCGGCCTAATCCTAAGGTTTTCTTGTCATTTTAGTTTATAAATAGTAAGTATATTGGATTACACCCTAGGTAAATTTCCTATTACATAGGAGAAATTATGAAAGGTTTTCCAGAAATTACGTTAAATATTCAGAAATAGACCAGCAGTAAGGAATGATGTATGATCAATCAGTTTTTCAATTTAGTATCTGCAACATACTGTGAATTATAACTAAGCACTAGAAGGGGATAAAGACATGATAAATTATTTATGTCCTTAGAGCCACTGATCTATGGGAATAATTGTGCACTTCAGAAAGGGAACAAATTAAAAATCATATGTGAAAAAAAGGCTACTCTAGTATATATTCATAGTATTGTTTTCATTTGTTTTATTTATGCCCCTGACAATGAAATGCATGTTTTATGCTTTTATATATTAAATGTGACTTAAAACATATCCATAGGAAATGAAACAGAGCACTCTGCTATAAGTAATTTTGTGTGGAATGTACTGACTCCATATACACATATGTATTTCACACAAAATTATACACATGTTAATTTTCATATTGCTTATAAAATACTGGTAATTTTCTCTGTACTGCAAGAAAGACAATTAATTAGCTCACATAGGAGGGGCATGTTTACAGTGTTATAACAGGCTTCCACTAGAGAGTAGATTTTTGCTGGAGGAACTGCCAAAACCACGAGTAAATCCCTCTCCTCTTCATAGTATTTCCCACAAACAAGGCAATGGCTGCCTGGTGACTCCCTTTGCCTACTCAACAATGGACTAGCTCCAATGACTAAGAGAACCCTTTGTGAGTGCTTTCAACTAGAGGCTGCTTATTTCACAGGACACCAGCAGAACAGAACAATAAAAGCTGCCAGCTCTCAGAGACCCTCTGTGGTGACAGGAGCACATAAAAGATACAAAGAGAGGAAAGAATAGGGTATAAGTTAGATTTTAGAAAGGGCCTTGTTGGGAAAGGACTGTTGACAAAAACCATAAGGAAGTGAAGGAGCTAATAGTATAAGCATCTTAGAGGACATTCCTGGGAGATGAGGCTACAAAGGCTGAGGCAGGGCTGTGGGTACAATACCAGTCAGAGTACCTGCAGTAGTGGGAATGACCTAGAAGGCAGTAAGATATGTAATGGGAGTTCCAGGAGCTGTGCTGCGGAGGATGTCATCATGTGTGCATAGCAACCATGTGCTTATGCTTTCAGTGAGATTTATACTCAGAGTATTAAGCAGAGGAACCACATGACATGGGTGGTTACTGTTTTAAGGGTTGGAACAGTGGTTTCACACTGGGTTGCACCTTCACATGGGTTGCATATCAGATATTTACAATACAGTTCATAACAGTAGCAAAGTAGGAAATTCCTTTGCCTAATATTTTGATTGTTTTTGTTTTGTTTTATGAGTTTATTACATACAATATTGTGGTAGTTGGAATGTGATTGGCCCTATAAACTCATAAGGAGTGGCACTATTGGAAGGTGAGGCCTTGTTGAGGTAGGCATGGCCTTGTTGGAGGAAGTGCGTCACTGTGGGGGCAGGCTTTGAGTTCTCTCTGGCTTAAGTGTCACAGTCCACTTTCTGTTGCCTTCTGATCAAGATGTCTGCCTGCATGTCACCATGCTCCCTGCCATGATAATAGTGGACAAAACCTTTGAAATTGTAAGCCACCACCTCAATGAAATGTTTTCCTTTATAAGAGTTGCCATGGTAATAGGGTCTCTTCACAGCAATCGAAACACTTACTAACACAAATATATTTTATAATGTTCTTTCCACTTCCCCAACTAGTGCTACCTAAACCCTCTCTACCTGCTATGCATTCATCTCCATAGTCTCTCACCCTCCCTCCCTCCCTCCCTCCCTCTTTCCCTCATAACAAAAACAACAAAAAGTCAAAAGACACCCCCTCCAAAAAAAAAAAAAAGACAAAAAGTACCAAAACAAAACAAAACAAAACACACACACACACATACACACGAAATAAATAAATAAATAAATAAATAAATAAATAAATAAATAAATAAATAGTAGAATAGATTTTGTGTTTGTCAACTACTCAACCCTGGAGTGTGGTTGACGTACCAAGTGAAAGTAACATGCCATTGAAGAAAGCTAGCTTCTTTTCCCATTCCCATCAGATATCAGTTACAAATAGCTTCTTTTTCAGGGCTGGGACATGAGTCCACTTTTCTGTCTTCTTGGATTTTTTTTTCTGGTTTGAGCCTATGCAGGTCTTATACATGTCATAACAATTCTTGTGAGTTTATGTGTGTATCAGTATGTATATATCAGAATATCATTAAGAATAATTTTATTGCTATTTTCCTTTAGCAGAATATTAGTTGTATGTTACCTTAGTCAGGGTTTCTGTTGCTGTGATGAAACACCATGACCAGAAAGCAAGTTGGGGAGGAAAGGGTTTATTCGACTTACTCTTCCACATCACTGTTCACTAGCAAAAGAAGACAGGCCAGGAAGTCATACAGCGCAGGAACCTGGAGGCAGGAGCTGATACAAAGACCATGGAGGATGCTGCTTACTGGCTTGCTCCTCATGGCTTGCTCGGCCCACTTTATTAAAGAACCCAGAACCACTAGCCCATGAATGGCACCACCCACAATGGGCTGGGCCCTCTTACATCAATCATTAATTAAGAAAATGAACTATAGGATTGCCTGCAGCCTGATCTTATTGGGGGAATTTTCTCAGTTGAGGCTCCCTCATTTCAGATGACTTTAGCTTGTGACAAATTGGCATAAACCTATCCAGGACATGTTTCCCCCTAGTGCCATCACCTAATTGGGCTCAGGGTTGGGGCCATTTTAATAGTGTTAAGTCGGGATTCTTTATCATGGAGCAGACCTTCAATCTAATTTTTAAAAGTGGCTTGGTACTTCCATAACATTTGCACCATTATTTGCACCAGTATATCTTGCAGGCAGGTCTCCATTGTGGGTTGCAGGGTTTGTAGCTAGGTGAGATGGTTATTACTCTCTCTTCCAGTAGCTTGTAAAGTAGCTTCCAGCACCATGAATGCTAGTAAGTAGAGGTGAAGCTTCTAATTTGATACAGTTTGATTTATCTACATTGTGTGTAGACATAAGTGAGTTGTGTCTTCAGCAGTAGGGCAGGTTGTAGAGGGTAATCAATGTCTTGTCAATACCCTCTTGTGCTTGTGAGGGTCTATTGGGAATCCTTTGGTAAACTATTCAGCAAGATATAATCCATTCCTGCCACTAGATATTTTACTTGGTGGTGCAGAACGCCCAGTTGGGACCTTGCCGCCTCCATTATGATTCCCTTTAAATTAGAAAGCTTCTGGAATAGTAGGGTCTCCATATGATTTTCAAAAGACTCCTACTGTTGGTTGTCCTTCCCCATACTCCCCCTTTACCCTGCACTCGTATTCATGTGCCTATTAAATCCCCCTATTTTAGCTTCTCCTTTGTCTGTTTATAACACTGTATTTTATTTTCCTTTCCTAGGAATAGCTCCCTGCCCCTGCTCTCTTGTCCCTTCCAGTTACGTAGCCTCTGTGGTTATTCACATTGAAGCCCATATATCTAAAGCTTAAAATCTAGCATCCAAATAGAAAAGAAAACATGCAATATTTGAGTTTTGAAGGTCTTTGTTACTTCACTCAGGATGATATTTTTTTCTAGCTTTATCCATTTACATACAATCTTCATAATTTCGTTTTTCTTAACAGTTCTATGATATTCTGTTGTGTAAGTTACCAGTTTTTCCTTTCCCATTCATCAGTTGATGGACATCTAGGTTGTTTCCAGGCTATGGGTTTGATGAATGTGGATAAGAAAGCGTCTGTAGTAGGATGTGGAGTCCTCTGGGTACATGCTGAAGAGTGGTATAGTTGGATCTTATGGTAAATTGATCTCAAGATACTTGAGGAAACTCCACACTGATTTCTATAGTGGTAGCACAAGTTTACACATCTACTAGCAATAAACAAATGGTCAGCGGGTCAGCGTCCCCTTTCCCCACACTGTCATCAGCATATGCTGTCATTTTATAAATTGATCTTGATCATTTTCATGATGAAATCTCAAAGAAGTTTTAACTTGCACATCCCTGATAGCCACATATTGAACATGAGGGGTGTGTGTGTGTGTGTGTGTGTGTGTGTGTGTGTGCACATGCGCGTGCATGTTTCTCAGCCATTTGTACTTCATCATTTGAAAACTCTGTTGAGTTCTATACTGCAGTTTTTAATTTGATTATTTGCTTTCTTGGTGGTTTTTTTTTTGGGGGGGATTTTTTTTTTTAGCCCTTTGTGTATTCCAGATAATAATCCTCTAACAGTTGTATAATTGGAAAAGGTTTTTTCCCATTCTATAGGCTGCCACTTTGCTAGAATGACTATGTCCTTTGCCATAGAGAAACTTTTATGCTTCATGAGTTGATTCAAAAAGTCCTTTATGCGTTTAGTGTTGAGTTTTGTGCAAGGTGATAGATACGGATCTATTTTCATTGTTCTATACATAGGTATCTTGTTTGACCAATACTATTTGTTGGGGATGCTATCTTTCCAGTGTGTATTTTGGATTCTTTGTCAAAACTATGTGTCTATAGGTATGTACAATTATTTCTGGCAGCCGGGCGATGGTGGCGCACGCCTTTAATCCCAGCACTCAGGAGGCAGAGGCAGGTGGATCTCTGTGAGATTGAGGCCAGACTGGGCTACAGTGTGAGTTCCAGGAAAGGTGCAAAGCTACACAGAGAAACCCTGTCTCGAAAAACCAATATATATATTTCTGGCTCTTCAGTCTAATTCAGTTGATCAATATGTCTGTATTTTTGTCAGCAGCATGCTTTTTTTTTTTTATTAGTATAGATCTGATGTACTGCCTAAAGTCTGGGATGCTGATACCATGAGTATATTTGCATCTTCCGGTGTCTTCTTCATTTTCTTTCTTCAGTGCCTTAAATGCTTTATTATACAAGGCTTTCACTTGCTGGGATAGAGTTAAATAGGAAGGCTACTGATTTTTGTATGTTTATTTTATATCCTACTACTTTGCTGAAATTGTTTATTGGCTATAGAAGCTTCCTGGTGGACTTTTTTTTTCATCTTTTATGTATAAAATATTATCATCTGCAAGTAAGGATACTTTGACACCTTCCTTCCTTATTTGTATCCCTAGTGCTCTGGCTAAGAGTTCAAGTACTATATTGACTAGGTAGGAAGATAATGGATAGCCTTGTCTTGACCTGATTTTGATGGAAGTGAATTGAATTCCTCTCCATTTGGGTTGATTTTCATATTGGCTTGCTCTAATTTGCTTTTATTATGTTGTGGAATGTCCCTTTTATCCCCATTCTCTATGGGAATTTTATCATGAAAGGATACTGGACTTTGTCAATGGCCTTTTCTGCATCTAATGAGATGCTCCTGAGGGTTTTTTGTTCTTTCATCCATTTTATGTGGTTGATTATGTTTATTGATTTATTATGTTGAATTTACAAGTATTTCATTTAGAATTTTTGTGTCTGTGTGCATATAGGTTTATAATTTTCTTCGTTTATTGATTCTTTGTGTTGTTTTGGTGTCAGGGTAATAGTAGTTTCATAAAAGAATTAGGACATGTTCCTTCTATTTCTATTTTGTGGAATAATTTGAGGAGTATTGGCATTTTTTGTTCTTTGGAGGCTTTGTAGTATTCTGGGCTGAGTCTAACTGGCCTGGGCCTGTTTTTGGTTGGGAGATTTTTAATTACTGCTTCTATTTCAGTGGGGGCTATTGGTCTGTTTAACTTGTTTATTTTATCTTAATTTGTTTTGGTGAGTTGTATATATCAAGAAATCCATTCATGTCTTTAGATTTTCCAGTTTTGTAAAATGCAGATTTTTAAAGTACGTTCTTTTGATTCTCTGAATTTCCTGTGTCTGTTGTAATGTCTTCGTTTTCATGTTTAATTGTATTAATTTGGATCTTACCTCTTGTGTTTTAGTTAATTGGCTAAGGGTTTGCCAATCTTGTTGATTTCATCAAGGAACCTACTCTGTTTCATTGATTCTTTAATTTTTGATGGTTACTATATCATTTATATTGGCCCTGGGTTTGATTATTTCTTTCTGTTTATCTCTTTTGGGTATTATTTCTTATTGCCTAGAGCTTTCAAATGAGCTCTTAAGTTTTTTCTCCTTTAAGAAATATTTTATAAGCACTTAATGCAATGAACTTACCTATAAAAACTGTCTTCATTGTGTCTCATAGGTTTAGATACATCTGTTTTCATTTTCACTAAATTCTAGAAAGATTTTAATTTCCTTTAAATGTATGTCTTGACCAGATTTTTATTCAGTAGTTATTTGTTCAGTTACCATGAGCTTGTATACTTTCTGCCATTTATTGCTGTTGATATCCAGCTTTTATCCCATGGCGGTCAAGTAGGATGCTGTTATTTCAATTTTCCTATATCTGTTGAGATTTAATACAATTTTGAAGAAATTTTGAGTGATTTTAGAGAAAGTTTCAAGATCTTCTCAGAAGAAATTATATTCCTTATTGTCTGGGGTGATATTTTATTGATGTTTCTAGGTCCTTTTTGATATATGACATTATTAACGTGAGCATTTTTCTGTTTGTTTGTTTTTGCTATATGATGTGTCTATTGCTGAAGTAGTATTGAAGTCGCCCACTGTCATTGTGTTATGGTCAGTATTGGATTTTAACTGTAGTACTAGTCTTTCTTTTATCATCTTGGGTGCCCTTGTGCTTGGTGCATAGATGTTTACAATAGTAATGACCTTTTGGTGGATTTTTTTTCCTCTAATGGCTGTGTAGTTCAGAAGAAATATCAATCTCTTCTAATTAGGTTTTGTTTGAAATCTGTTTTGCTAACTACTGAAATAGTTATGCCTCCTTGCTTCTTGGCACCTTCTGAAGAATATCTTTCCCCATCTTTTTATCCTAAAGTGACGTCTGTCTTTGATTGTAAGGTATGTGTCTTCAGTGCAGCAGAAAGAAAGATCCTGTCTTCTCATTCAATCTGGTAGTCTGTGTCTTTTTACTGGGAAATTGAACTCTATAACTGAGGATTGTTAATGAATAGTGTTTATTAATTAATGATATGTTGTTAATGGCATTTTGTAAATATTTATTTCATGGTCCTCGTGGGTGTAGCTAACCTTTTCTTCACACTGACATTTTCCTTTCAGTTCCTTCTGTGGAGTCGAATTAGTGCACAGAAAATGCTTAAATTTGTTTTTATCATGAGATGTTTTTCTTTCTCTGTCAACTGTGAAAGATAGTTTTTAGGTATAGTACTCTGGGCCAGAATTTGTTATCTCAGTTTGTAGAGCATCCATGCAGTCCCATCAAGCTTTCAGAGTCTCCATTGAAAAATCAGGTGTTATTCTAATGGCTCTATATTTATATGTGACTGACTTGTTTGTTTGATGTTTTTGTTTTTGTTTTGTTTTTACTTTGTAGCTTTTAATAGCTTTTCTTTGTTCTGTCCATTTAGTGTTTTTAATTACTATGTGTTGTGACAGGCAATTTCTTTACTGGTCCTATTAGGAATTCTGTATGCCTGTCATTACTTGATAGAAATGTATTTCTTTAGATCAGGGAATTTTCTTTTATGGTTTTGTTTTATACATGTATAAATATATATAATGTGCCTTTGACCTGGGTTTTTTCTCTTTCCTCTATATCTATAATTTGTAGATCTGGTCTTTTCATAGTATCCCAGATTGTCTAAAGGTTTTTAATCTGGGTTTTGTTGTTATTGTTGTTGTTGTTATTGTTTTACATTGAGCATTTTCTTTGACTGAGCTATCCATTTCCTCTATCCTGTCTTCCACACTCAAAAACCTATTCCACATCTTGAACCCCATTGGTGAGGCTGACCTCTGAGATTTTTGTTTGATATCTTGTTGTCCTTTATTTTTAGTTTGAATTTTCTTTAGTGATTCTATTTTTTGTTTGTTCAACTCTACTTTCATGTTTTGAATTTTTTTTTAATTATTTCATTCCCCTGTGTTCTCATGGTCTTCATTAAGGCATTTATTCACATCCTCTTTAAGGTCATTGGAAAATATTCATAATTGGTACTTTTGATGCCCTTTTTTTAGTGCCCTTCAGTTAAATTGCTTTTCTCAGGGCACATTACAATATGGTTGCTGACTTTTGGTGGAGGCATACTGTCATGGTTATTCATGTTTATGTTTTGGAAGATAGACATCTGGAATTGCCGTGTTTGAAGTAATTCTTGAAGTAGGTATCCGCTCTTGTCTTGGTTAGTCATTGCTTACTATGGATTCAATCAGTGTGTGGGACTGTGGCATCTCTGATTCCCAGCCGAGAAATGTGGCTGTGTGGTCCCCAGTTAGAGTGATTCTGTGGTTCCATCCAGAGTCACAGGAATGGGATACACTAGAAGGAAATGCAAAAGCAGAAGTGAAGAACTAGGAAACCCTAGACCCTGAGTCCCACCTAAGACCTAGTCTCATGGAGGTGATGGTAGGCTAGGAGGAGGGACTGAGCCAGTTGGGTGGCTGCAGGTTTAAGAGTAAGAGTGGAGAGACTTGGACGGAAGATGAAGGATAATAAAGCTCACCTACCTGAGTCCCAGCCAAATATGGAAGCTGTGGGTCCCTGGTGGAGATGTCTTCAATGTCAGCAGGCATACACAAATAAAATGAATTCTTCTTTAAAGATAATTATATTGCATATTGCCTAATATTAAGAAAACCAGCAACATGCTTTTCTTCCATTCATGTTTTTTTTAATTTTTATTTCTTTATTTGTTTGTTTATTTATTTGTTTGTTTGTTTGTTTGTTTTTGGTTTTTTGAGACAGGGTTTCTCTGTGTAGCTTTGGAGCCTGCCTGGAACTTGCTTTGTAGACCAGGCTGGCCTCGAACTCACAGAGATCTGCTGCCTCTGCCTTCCGAGTGCAGGGATTAATGGCATGCACCATCACTGCCCGGCTGTGGTTTTTGTATTTTTTAATAGGACAATATATTTAAATTAAATACACATATTTAATTTAAATTGGAGCACTGAAACCAGAGATTTAGCCAATAAACTGGGTTGACTTGAGCTTATTTGTGAATCTGAGTAGGAAAGACAGATATGAGCTGTGTAACCATCAGACCTGGATTCAGATTCTCAGTTCTCTTTAACAGTAATGAACACTGTGAAAGATGTTTAACCCATTTCAGTTCATTCACCAATGAGATGGAAGCAAGAATGTTGATACTCTGCAAAGTGCTAGAGATAGATAATTGATAGATACAGAGAGAGAGATTCAATTGTTTACTATGACAATTATATTCTTGAAAATATGGTAGTTATGAAAAAAATGTGTTCTGGCTCAAGTTCCAATATTTACTGATTGATATATAACCTCTGACAGACTGTATGCTGTTTTGTAATTAGAAAACAAAATCTGCACTTACAAAGAAGAGCTTACCATTTAGCAGACAATATTTTCTTCTAGATGATCTTAGCTACCGCTGGCTCCTGAATGAATTTCCTGTATTTATCACAATGGATAAACGAAGATTTGTGTCTCAGACGAATGGCAATCTCTACATTGCCAACGTTGAGTCTTCTGACAGAGGCAACTACTCCTGCTTTGTGTCCAGTCCTTCTATTACAAAAAGTGTGTTCAGCAAATTTATACCTCTCATTCCAATACCTGAACGTAAGTATCTTATTTGTTACACTGTTTTTGCACAGTTATCTGTGTACAGTACATTTATAATAATGATCTGCTGTTTTCCTGGGGAGGGCAGCATATAGAGTATGTGGGGTGGATGATTTAATCTCTAACATTTGAAGTTCGATTTCATTCATAAAGTTACCCTAAAATGGCTTCTAGCTTAGGAAGAATATTGGGGGTTTGATTTATAGTTCAAGGCCCCCACAGAATTACCATGGGGATCTGCTTTTTGTTTCATGACCATTTCCACTTGATAGTAAATTTGTAATCACATAATTAGAAAAAGATATTGATGATTTTAAGGAACTATTTACATGGTACAAATAAATATAAATAATTGCCATTTCTGCTTTAAGTTAATTAGCATATGTTACCGTGACCTGTGTGCTGGGGTCATACTCCATCTCCATTTTAAATTTTGAAAAAATTTTTTCCATAAATTTTGAACGTGCTCACTACCTGAGGTGTGCTTTATCACACCACAGCGTGTGTTTCTCTGATCCCACCATAACCCCAGCTCTTCTGCTACATTAGCAGTAGTGAGTACACCCTTCAAAACTGACCCATTTTTCCTCTCTTCCCATAAATGTGTGAAGTGCCACAGTGCCAACGGCATTCCCCTGTCCCTTCTCCTTGTCAGGAAACAGTCACGTCATGGATATTCAGCAAACACTGTTTGACTTTCTGGCTCATTAGTTCTGGCTTCACTGTTTCGAAAGGTTCACTGTGCCCTCTGGGAAGGGGCCTGGATTAGCTTTCCTGCTGTTTCACAAGTGCACTTCCCCTCCATCCTCTGCACATTCCCTTATTTCCTGTCTCAGTGGTGGACAGATTTCTACAGCCAATCCCTTCAGCTGCTCTGGCTCACATCTCCTTTGGTTCAGGACTTCCCCAAATCACTTCTTCTCCTTTACTGTCTCAGAATCTGATCTTCTCATTCTGCATGTTCTTTCCTAGTCAATGAAGGCTGTCTGGAATAATCATAAGAAACTCATATTTATTCAATCCAAGGGCAGTTTTCATCTGCCTCTCACAGATTTTCCTCTCCCTTTCTCAAGGCTCAGCTCCCTTTTCTGGCATGTCTTATACAGCACGAATCACCAGATGTGCCTCTTTCTCATAGTTCTCTCTGGTTGTTTCTAGATATTCTCACTAAACTACATGTTTTCAGTTGTGGTCATGTGAATGGATTTTTCACATCTCTAGCTTTTTCTTATGTTTAGGCGTTAGTTAAATCTCCATCCTGGGCTTGTCCTACAAAACCCTCAAGGACATGAAGTGTTCAGAGCATACCCATTGCGTTCCCACACAGCCCCCTCTTCCTTCTAGTATCCTTCAGCCAGATTGGCTGTAACTGCTTGTGCCTCCTAACCTGCAACGTTTGCATGTATCAGTTCTTCCCTTCCTCTGATGCTCAGAACAGCTAACTTTGTGGTTTTTAATTAAATCAGTATGTAAACAAACCACTTGGAAGTTCTCAGAAAAATATGAAATCCAAATTCTGATTCCAGAAGCCTTAACACGGCCATCAAGGTCTCGCCTTGAGCCAAAGGTAAGATCTAGACCAAATCCTACTGGTATTTACTCATTGACAAAATTGGTCTCAAAACATCTAATACCTTGTTCTCTGGCATTCAGCTGATCTTTAGGTCATATATTTTAACATTGTTTGACTTCCTCCATATTTTCTTTAATTCTCTGCATCGTCTTAGAACTTTGTCAAGAACTGGTTCAATTCAGTTTCCATTTTTGACTAAGATTCCCATAGCCACTCTGAAATCTGAACTCCTTATTTGCTGACCACTCTTTCAGACTAATTATTTTGTTTTGCCTTCTGTATTGTCATGGTATGTTCATTTATTTATTTTTATGCAGTATAAAGTACACACTCATGCTTTGGTGGTTAATAATGCATGAAGCCTTTTAGAGCCTGTTTCTACCACTACTTATTTCAGGACCAATATGCTGAACGATGGTGACACGTAATATCTGTAATGTAACAATAGCACTCTCGGAATAAGAGTGATAATGTTATGGTAACGGTCTCTCTGTGTCATTTCTCTTACTCCATTTCCTTACTTTCTGAGGATAATTTTTTCCTACATTTCTCTTTGCTCAATCCACCTCTTTTTCTCCCTTCCTTCTCTCTCTTCCTTTCCATTTTTCATATTCTCATTTCTTTCTTCTCTTCCAAAGTTTTCAAGCACCTTATAGCACTGATCACAGTATTTTATATGTATTTGAAGCCCCTTAAAAGAGACCTTGAAATTTTGTAGTTGACTTAGTCTGATTAGTTACAGGTATCAGAATGTGTGATGAACTTCATACTTGCACACATTGTACATATACAAACAAATATATATTGGGACAAATGATATGTATGTAGAGAAAAATGTCCATATGGGTGCAGTTCTAAACTACAAAATTTCATGATGTTAAAAAATAAAAAAATATATACTGTGAATTATATGTTATGGGTGTCTGTGTTTTCTTTTCTTTCTTTCTTTTTTAATATTAGGAACAACCAAGCCATATCCTGCTGATATTGTAGTGCAGTTCAAGGACATATATACCATGATGGGCCAAAATGTGACTTTAGAGTGTTTTGCTCTTGGAAAGTAAGTATGCTCGTGCTTTTCATTGACATGCATAGAAACAAAGTAGGTGTTATGCCTTTTCAGGAAGTAAATGACGTAAGTGCTTAGCTGTAAATGCCAGGCTATCTTCTTTAAACACTGTGTCTTGAGCTTTTGTATTTCTGATTTCAAGCCCTGTTCCTGATATCCGATGGAGGAAGGTGCTAGAACCCATGCCTAGCACTGCTGAGATAAGCACCTCAGGGGCTGTCCTCAAGATCTTCAACATCCAGTTAGAAGATGAAGGCATCTATGAATGTGAGGCTGAGAACATTAGAGGAAAGGACAAACACCAGGCAAGAATTTATGTGCAAGGTAGATATTTTAATTTTCTACAAGTGCTACCAATGTCTTATTCAAAGGCCTTTCCATACTTGAAGAACTATCATAGAATGACAGTCTTAAAAGAAATGATATATATTATTCAGATTAGTGAGATATTTACCTTATGTCAAACTACATTACAACTCTGAGTTATAGCCAATATGAACTTATGCTTTTGATATCATGATTATAGTAATAGGTTGATAGTTGTTGATAATTTTTTAAAAAATGATCATTTAATCTTCTGTCATTCTCTTTTCTTCAGTATCTTTATTTATAGAAGAACCAATCCATTATGGCTTAAAGTTTGAGTCAGTGGTTTACAAAGCTTAATATGCCTCAAAATTCCCTGAGGGGCTTGATAAGGTACTGGCTATTGGGCCTTCCTTAGAATTTCTGACTCAGAAGAATACTGTGAGCTTCAGAATATGTATTTCTTAAAAAAAAAAAATCCCCAGATGCTTGTGTTACTGAAGCTAGAGAACCCATGGTGTAAGGAATCATCTCTTTTTACTTTAACAAAATTATTTTGGTGCAAGTCCTTGATCCTTACCCACTAGAGTAAGCATATCTGGGAAGACAGATTTTTTTTTTCAGCAACTCAGAATTTAATTTTTTCTTAAAATTTATTAAAATTTTACATGTATAGCTGTTTTGCCTGCATGTATTTATGTGTATGACATGTATGCCTGGTGCCTGCAGAGGCCAGAAGAGGGCATTAGATCCCCTGCAACTGTAGTTACTGATGGTTTGAATGCCAAGTACATACTGAAAATTTAATACAAGTCCTCTACAAGAGCAACACGTGCTTTTAATCAGTGAGCCTTGTCTCCAGGTTCAGAATGTTAGGACTTCTTGAGAATGAAATCATCATTATAACTTTCCATAATATGGAATAAACACTAGGTTTCAATGAATTTATTCTGATTTATTGTTTGTCTGTTTGTTCTGTGACATGGTCTTTCTCTTTATCCCCAGTGGTCCTATAACTTCCTGCCTAGACCAGGCTGACCCCAAGCTCACAGCAATCCACTTGCCTCTGCCTCCTGCTGTTTTGCTGTGTTTTCAACACTGGTTAACGATCTGTTTATCTTCTGTTAATCTCTCCCAAACATACAGAGTCATCTGAAGTCTAAAAAGTTTGTCTCCATATCCAGTTGTATTCTGTCTTAATTCACTGCAACTTTTTTCTCTTAAGAACTTCTTACTGAAACGGTTCTTCTGTAATCACCCAGAATGTCTGGTTGCTAAAGCTGATTCTTTCTCAGCTCCATCTGAGCAGATGGGACAGCATCAGCAGCCACACTTATCCACCTCTCCTCTCCGCTTCATTTTCTGTGCTTGGCACCTGGATCCCACACTTCATTTACACATACCACTCCTATTCAGATGATTTTCACACAGTGATCAGAATCAGTAGTTGACCTTCTCTGTGTCCTCCTATGGTTTCATCTATGGACACGATTTTAAAAATCCACAGCCTTAGAGATCTAATCTAGATATGTCCCCTGAGCTACAGACCTGACTATCCAATGGATTAACCTCATTAACTTGACACATAGCAAGTGTGTGTGGAATAGCTCCAGGGGAAGGAAGATATTTGTGAGCTTCTTGAATGTCTTGAATAATATCACCACTTTTGCACTGGGTCCATTGATTATAGGTAATGTTTTTTTTTTTCAATGCATTTAGAAAACTTCAGGTTCTCAGTAAAATAAAATTGTGAACTGTCAAATATCTAAGGCCTTAAAAGCATCAATGTGACAGAGCAGGTATTTGTATGAAGTCATTTAAAATAGCTTTATTTCTCCTTTGCTAGTAAGATATCTTCATTTTATATCTGTTTAAGCAAACTATCTTCAAAAACTATATAATGGAACCATAGATGGAGTTCACTGTGGTGATTCTATTATTTATTCTTGCCATTGTATTGTGTATTGTGGCATCTATGTGTCACTCTGGGAGAACAAGGTAGCAAAGATGTCGTTAAAGTACTGAAGAGATTCTGTACAACATAAAATGTGTATTCAGTTAGAAAATTCACCAGCATTCAATTTCTGAAAATTCTTCCCAGATGTTTACAAACAAATAGTTAGTGAAAAAAAGAAGCTAATCAGATTGTACACTACAAAGTGTGCATAGAGAGACATGTATTTAATCTTTATATTGGTTTAATGTTGATAGTCTGTGGAGCTGAGAAAATATTTTCTGGTTTCATATATTTACATTTCTAGTAAGACATGTATGGTACTTTCTACAGACAATATAAAACAAAGTTTAATTTTCAATAAAAGGGAGATAAAATGGTATCCTCCCCTAAGAAATCTCTCTGTGTTCCTTTTCTTATTTTATACTATTTACTTATATTTGTCTAGGCTACTTAGATAACTTAAATACTTAACAAGACTAACTTTTTGGGTCGAAACATTCTTTTTTCCTCTAAGGAAATTCCTAGTGTTTTTTTTTTTCATTTTTTTTTTTACAACCACATAGATAAAAATAAAAACTGAAAATAAAGTCCATTTCACTCAAGCAAGAGTTTCCCCAGTAACAGCTACTGAAGGAGCTGCTATATGAAGTGTATTAAAGTGCCCTGTTCATTTTTATAGCTGGAATAAGATGCTACATTGGTCAATACACAAAAGTTCCTTTAAGAAGATAATGTGTAATGTGGAGAATGTAGAATGTCCTGTATCTTGATCCAAAAGGTGAAAATACATGTATATTTATATATAATATAATATAATATAATATAATATAATATAATAATATATTATATATAATAACCAATTCAGGCATAGCTCTCTTAAAAAATCTCAATTGTAATTTTGGCATATCTGAAAGATTCAAGTTATAAGGAACAAATCAATTAATTTAGCATTTATCTTGAATTAGCTTTTAAATTTGTAAATTAAAAACACTATTTAACAGGGCTAGAAAGATGCTTCTGAAGTTAAAAGCACTACTTGCTCTTTCATAGGACTGGAATTCAGTTCTCAGCCATCATCTCAGGTGGCTCCAACTGCCTATAGCTCCAGCTCCAGGGGACCCAGTGCTCTCTGGTCTTTAGGAGCACCTACATGCACATGGTGTACATAAAATCATGCAGGCACACACATACACATACATAAAAATAAATAATTACTAACTAAATTACAGTCATCTTATTCTATGATAGTGTATGGTTTTTGTAGAATATAGACCTGTGTAAGCAGACATACGACATCTGATATATTGGCCAGAATAAAGCTAACAAAATGCAAAATTTAGGCTCTTGAGATTGTGATGGGTATTGAGACACTTATAATGTTCCTCCTATGCAGCGTTTCCTGAATGGGTAGAGCATATCAATGACACCGAGGTGGACATAGGCAGTGACCTCTACTGGCCTTGTGTGGCCACAGGAAAGCCCATCCCGACCATCAGATGGCTGAAAAATGGATATGCGGTAAGTATGTTGAAGTGCCTTGCTGTTCCTGAATCTGTGTTTAGGCAGCCACAGAATGGTCACTAGAGTAAGGATCCTTGGGCCTTGAAGTAGAACTCTTCCTTGAAAAACAAAAGTATCTTCTCTCGGTTTCAACAGCTTTCTGTAATCGTATCTTTACCTCTCTCTTTTTTTCCTTATTTTTCCTGTGTTCCACTTCCCCCCTTCCTGTTGAACCATGTCCACTCATATTGTCCCCTCTTTGCCACTGTTTCCCTGAACCCCACAGAAACAGAGGTAAGATGAGACGCGCTAAGTCCTACCCTAGCCTTGGGACAAGTGGCAGCGGTGGGCCCCTTCTCTACCTTCCCACTATAAGCTCACAGCTGGTCCAAAGGGGAAAAAGTGGACTCTCAGCTCTGTAAGATGAATAGAACAAGGGCCACTGGGCATGGTAAGTGGGTTGGTCTTCTCCATGCCGTGAAAACCCCAGTCTGTGCATCTTAGGAGAGAATGGGAGTGGATGAACACAACGTATGTTCAGTGTTAACCTAAAGGTGAATGAGGAGTTTACATCCGTGTTCCTCAAAGCTGTGTCTTTTCTCTTACTCTTCAGTATCACAAAGGGGAACTGAGACTGTATGACGTGACTTTTGATAACGCTGGGATGTACCAGTGCATAGCGGAAAATGCGTATGGATCCATTTATGCAAACGCTGAGCTCAAGATCCTGGGTCAGTATCCTTTCCAAATTCTGATAAATGTTTATCAAACAAACAGCATATAAAATGGTGAAAGAGTACCCATAGCTCACATTCAATTTCATTTTACTTTTGTTAGATGCACAACACACATTGGTAACATGTTTATGAATTGCCAGTTATTAAAATTCAGACTAAAGGAACAATGAAATAGACTAAATATTTGCTGTATACGACTTCCTCGGAGCTTGTTACGTGTTCATAATCCAGTCCCAGCATCAACCTACCTACCAAGCAGACATGTTAATAAGATGCTCAGATGATTTTGACGGGCAGTTATAGTTTAAGAATCACTAACCTAAACAATAAGGAGTCAAATGCACACCAGCCTGAAAAGTGTCCTCAGAAGAGACAAGCTGCAGATGACTGGAACACATTGTGTCTAGTAGCCATGGTGATTGAGCAGTGAACTAGATAGAGGAACTTGGAAGATGTAGAGCATACCTTCACTGGGGTTATCAGCTGTAAGACTGTGTTGTGATTTCACAATTACTATTCTGAGCTGCGGCTTGAAGATGAACTTCACCTGTGCCATGTGCTCCTTAACCAGTTGTTTGGGTCCACTATTCTCCTAGCTGTCTGTAGGTAGGCTCTGAAGAACTGGACTTGTTCCTGTAAGAGTATATGCATTCTGTTGGTGCATAGTGAATAGACAGTGAAGTGTGATTCCATTATTCATTGAAAGGAGTTTTCCTATTCAAATGTTAATCCTACCTGTCAACTACCTGTGACACCATAAAAAAAAAAATTGTACCAATTTAACAAATTGCAATTCTCCTAATAGTATCTTGAAGTATACTGAGTGGAAGGGCTGTGAGCATATGTGAAAATTTATATTAATATAACATTTGTAGTACACAGAGTTCTCTCCATCTTTTTCATTGTTTCCCTTTTGAACATTGAAACAGAATGATTGAATTCAAGATACCTTTTAGGTGAATTATGATGTAAACAAAAATCTTTAGTGACTGATAAAATTATCAGCAATTGTACATTTGAACTGATCAGATGTTATTAAATTACTAAATACAAAGTTATGTATGAAATGCCCATCAACTATAACTGATCATATTTACCTCAGTCCTTCCTATATATTACTAATTTCTAAAAGGAGCTACAATACAGAAGTAGTATTTGGGTTTGCTAGCAAAAAGAGAATGATAATCCTTTGTTTACCTTGTAGCTTTAGCTCCAACTTTTGAAATGAATCCGATGAAGAAAAAGATCCTGGCTGCTAAAGGAGGAAGAGTTATCATTGAATGTAAACCCAAGGCTGCACCCAAACCCAAGTTTTCCTGGAGCAAAGGGACGGAGTGGCTTGTCAACAGCAGCAGGTCAGGTCAGACTGGGACTGAGCTGATGTTCACTGGCTCCTGAGCTCTTACAATGCCACTGTGCTTAGTTTCTTACAGAATTTAAAGTCAGCCTCGTGGCTTCCTCGTGGACTCTCCAAGTTCAGTTTTTGATTGCTATTTTAACTTATTAGCAACTCATTGTCAACAATCACTTTAAAATGAAGTGTTCATGTGCAAGAATTTTTGAATGTTATAAATAATGTATATATATAAATGTTTATATTTTTAAATGATAAATACAAATATGAATTGTTTTAAATTAAAATCTAAACAGCATTCATTAAGAATAAATATAATATTATTTGGGTGAATATAGCTATAAAAAGTAGTGCAAACAAACAGTGACTCACGTGCCTGCAGTGTGCCTGTTCCGTTTT
Organism: Onychomys torridus; assembly: GCF_903995425.1. NCBI lineage: Eukaryota > Metazoa > Chordata > Mammalia > Rodentia > Cricetidae > Onychomys > Onychomys torridus. The sequence continues at coordinate 57,037,621 of NC_050458.1, forward strand.
CCCGCTCTGTGAAGAAGTATATGAAGGAATAAGTAGAGCAAGTATGAAAGGCAGAAGCATAGCCATTTGTCATTATCAAGAGTCATGTGGTACCCAAGACTGAATGTACTACAATTTGTAGGACTGGCAGGGCAGGGGGTCTTTAGCTCCAGCATACACAAACCTGAGCAATGCCTTGCATGTGATGCTACTGTGGCTATAGCACCATTAGATGATAGGAGCTTTAGGGTTCCATTATAGTCTCATGGGACTTATATGCAATCATATCACTGAGTAAAATGCACTGACTGAAATGTCATTGTATAATATAGGACTCTTTGAACATGATAAAAATCAATTTAAAGTACACAAATATGCATGTCATATATATTTTTTATAGTATGTGCATATAACATATACTATGTCATATATAGTTATATATAGATACATATATATGTAAACTAATGTTAGTATGGGTATGGAGAAAATTGTTATAGGTTTTCCACTCTTACTTGACTGTAATTTTTATTTCTGTACTTGCAAAATAATTAAATGGGGGATGTGTAGAAGTTTGACAAGGACTTGAAGTTAGAGGACACATTAGTATCTGTATTGTGGGAACATGTACAAAGAGCCAGATGCCAAGATGGCATAAGCCATCTAAGAGCAATGTTTATTAGAGGCAATGTCTGGGAGAGAAAATAGAGAAAGAATTGGATGGGGGTTGGAGAGACATTAAAGGAAGTGCAGGCCGATTTCAGACATGGAGAGTGTGAAGGGAGAGGCAAGATGATTTGATTGAACAGATTTGGATTCTGCACAGTTCTAAGAGAGACTGAGGGGGGCCTAGGAAAGTGCGTTGGCCAAAAGTGCCTCTAAGAGGAGTCTCATGTCTACAAGGATCGGCCTCATTGAAAAGTCTACAGATTCCTGGTGGAGACAGCATCAGGCTGAAGTCTGTGGCCTTCATAAAGCACAGTGACCAGGTTTTTTTGTGCAGAGCATGGGACAGTGGTTCATTACATTTTTTTCACATTTGGCAAAAGAGGCCTGGTTTTGAATCCTCTTTGGTAACAAAGAAAGACTTTTGTTGTTGCATTATCTCAGTGCTTCATTTGTTGTTTTAAAACAGATTCTGAAATAAGCTGTAAGTTAGAACTGCCTAATGAAAGAGAGGGAAGGGAATCTTATTTCACATTGGAGTAGGATTTCAACATTGATTAGTAAGATAGAGATATTCTGATTTTTTTTTTGTCAGACTGTCCTTAAAAAGAACAAATAGTTTTGTTGCTTTTAAAAACTATAGAAGATAAAATTTAGAAAATGATTTAGTTTAAAAAAAGTAGAAGAGGTAACAGAGTATTTAATATTGAATTTAAGTATAAGAGAATGCAAAATAAGAGACCCACAGCCAAGCATTGGGCCAAGTTTGGGGAATCCCTGCTAAAGAGAGGGAGGAAGGGCTGTACCAGCTTGGGGCGGAGGGGGTGGGGCAAGGACATCACAAGAAAATCCACAGAAACAGCTATCCTGGCCTCATAGGTGTACATGTGAATTGGCCTTAGAATTAGCTAGGTAATGATCCATTTAGCTTCCCAGCACTCTACTAATACCCAGCGAGGACATTTGAGACATAGGCTAGACTGTTCAGGCTTGAAAATACTGTCTTACCAAGAAACTGATATAGAATGTAATATTAGCATTTGTAATACACAGTACAGTAATAATGAATGTTATTAAATGATTTCTGTGAATTGTGTGTTTTTTAAAATTTTATAGAATACTCATATGGGAAGATGGTAGCTTGGAAATCAATAATATTACAAGGAATGATGGAGGAGTATATACATGCTTTGCCGAAAATAATAGGGGAAAAGCTAATAGCACTGGGACTCTGGTGATCACAAGTAAGAAACCCTTTGATACTTGAGTCATTCTGTTTTAAGCAATAATGCTTAAGTTTTACAGGATTACATATATGTCATTCAAAACTAAGCTTCTAATACAGTCATTGTATTGATGAATTTCCATTTCAGAAGCCTTCTTGGCAAGTTTCTTCTTCTGAGGCATTGTTACTGCAACTGGATATGAAAACATCCTATTCCTTTGCAGAGGGGATCAGAATATTTTGGATTTTATTCCTCTTTTAATCTTTATACTGAGGTTTTTGGTTTTTTTTTATAATTTTGTACATGTAGAATGTGCATTCTGATTGTTATAACCACATCTCTATATAACCCCTTCCCCCATTACCCTCTTCCTCTCTAAAAGTCCCCTCCTTACTCTAACAACTTTGTTATTGCTGTTTAGTAGTGGTAGTTGGGTTTGTTACTGTGTTAAGAGCCACTGAGTTTGACCCGTGTCATCTGTGTGAACATGGTTTTGCAACTTTACCTGTTGGAACATGGTAGGCATCTCAATTGGACAAGAATGGCCCCTCTTCCAGAACCCATCAGTAGCCAATAATTACACAGGCAGAGGGTGAGCCCCATAAACTCAGGCTTGTGTAGCCTCACTGTAGACCAGCACAGCTGCTATGAAGTCATGGCTGCATTGGTTCTGCCATGGCCAGAAGACAGCACTTTAGAACTCTTCTATCAATCAGCTCTTCATCCTTTTCCTCTTTCCTTTATAAAGTTCTCTGAGCTTTATAAGGTGTAGTATAAATACTGTGCTTAGGGCTAAGCATTCAGCTGCCACTTATTTTCAGCACTTTAAGATGTCATGAACCTGTGTGTGCACTGCCATCCATTTGCAGATACCTCTGATCCAAAGCTAGGAATAGCATTTGTCTATGGGTATAAACATACAACTCTAGAAGGAAGTTTGGCATGATGACAACTTAGAAGAACAATAGTATCAAGCTTGTTCCTAAGGTCTTAGACCTCCTTGGTTTCTGAATAGGTTTATAATAACAGTTATGAATTGCTTAATGTGGAGCCAGCTTCAAATCCAATTAGAGCAGATTGTTGCACCCATAACAATGATGCCACAATTGCATAAGTGGGCATATCTTCCCTGATGTTTATTGGTATAGGCCATAGGGTTTATAGCTGCATAAGACTGTTGATGCCTTAACTCACCCAGCACTCTATATAGCATATTATAACAACATGAAAGCTGGGCAGCAGGGAGAAGACTTCCAGGCTCAGTTTCAGCTACATTTCTCTGTACCTTGTAACAAAAGTTTTCATTCATAGGTTTTACAAAATAGTTATAGTGACAAGGGCCCTGTATTATTTTGGAATCTCTGGCCCATGACCAACAACTCATCATGATGTATCGCATACCTGCTACTATTGTTTCCTTAGCCACTTTGATTTTCAAGAATAGCGTTAATCTAAACAAGGATAGCTCCATTCTCTCTCTCTCTCTCTCTCTCTCTCTCTCTCTCTCTCTCTCTCTCTCTCATTCTAACATTTTATTTTTAAATGTATTTTTCATAAATCTTTAGTTTTGGTTTACCCTTCTTGCATCCTCATCTACCCCATCTTTCAACACCCATCCCTGGCTTCCCACTCCCTAAATTTCTTCTATTTGTTTTTATATTGCCTGTGAATTTCTATCCCCTTCCCCTTAAGGAATTTCCCCACATCAGCGGTCCTTTTCTTGTTTTCTTACTTCTACAGATGTTCTAGTTTTAACACAAAAATGTAAAGATTTGAAGTGAGGAACCATATATGATAGAAAACATATATATATTTTATCTTTCTGAGCCTAGGTTACTTATTTTTTCTAGTCTCACAAATTCACCTGAACATTTCATATTTTCATTTTCCTCTGTAGCTGAACACAATTCTATTGTGTATGTGTATGGTAGGACATCAATCTATGTCTTTTAGGCTTTTAAAAATCTTCATTGAAAAATTACCATCATCAGAATTGATGGACATTCCTTTATATGTGACTTGGTGTTTCTCTCTTGCATCTTTCAATATCCCTTCTTTCTTCTGTACATTTAGACTTTCGACTATTATATAACATGGGGAACTTCTTTTGATACTATTTGGGGTTTGATTGATTGATTTGTTTGCTTCTTTCCTCTGAGGGGTCTTCTCTTCCCCTACACTTCAGAAATGTTCTTCTAGGAGTCTTTAAAAAATATATATTCTGTTCCTTTAACATTCATTTCTTCTCCTTTATTTATACATATGATTTATAGGTTTGGGAGCTTTTGGCTAAAATTCCTTTCCAGAGGAGATGCAGGCAACATCTTCCACTTTTGAGGTCCAATAACAAACTGATGCACGATTCTTCCATAGTTCTCTCTCGGAACCCAGTGAGTTTATTGGGCTTCCTTGGAGAGCATATGTGAGGGGTTACTTGCAGGAGTTCACATTGGTCATCCTCCCACAACAGGCCACACATGGAGAATTTCTACCTAGTAGGAGTGAGGTCTTCCCTTAGCTGCATAGATGAATCCCTTTTCATAGTCTCTCTAGCTTATGTACTCTAGTCCCTATCTGAGCTACATGCAATTAAGGCAGAGATGTATATAACAGGTGCTAGGGAACTGATCAATACTCAAAGTGGCCTGATTACTCTCCCCAACCCCTTCTGAGGGGTGTACACAGTCAGCAAGCTCAGAATAGTCAATCATTTGCAAGAGGTACTGCTGAACTATCAAAGATGGAGGTCACTTATCCCAGAAGACAGTCACTTACAACAGGGCTTTTTATACTGGCCTTGGGCATTTTTTGTTGTTGTTGTTGTTTGTGGGTCTTTTAAAACTTATTATTTTATTTGACTGAGTGATCCAATTCCTCTTCCTTGTCTTCAAGCCCTGATAGTCTCTCTTCTATTAGACATACTTTATTAGTGAGGCTTTCCACTGAACATTGTAATAGACATAACTGCAGTTCTCATTTGAAGTTTTATTTTGGTTTGGGGTTTCTTCAGTGTTTATATCTCTTTTCAGCTATATTTTCTCATGTCCTGACTTGTTCTCCTTGTTTTATTCAACTGTTTGTGTTTTATTGACTTTGACTTTAAGATTTACTTGTGTCCCCTCTGACCTCCTGAAACGTAGCCATAATTGTTCTTTTGAATTAATTGTCTTGTCATCTATGTTGCTGTCATTGGGGATCATTAATGTGAGTTTAATAATTTTTGGAGGAGGCATGTCGTATTGGATTTTGTGTTAATGGATTTGTGTGTGTGTGTGTGTGTGTGTGTGTGTGTGTGTGTGTGTGTGTGTGTGATGGGCTTTGGAAATCTGTAGTTAGATTGTTGGTTATACCTTTGGGTATAAATAATCTGGCCCACTTTTGTTAAATGGACTTTGGGATCTGAAGTTAAGTTACCACCCTTAAACCACATTGTCAAGTTTTGGAAGAGCTGAGTAGTCTTGACATTCAGTCTTAGGTCCACCCAGAGCTTATTCATGATGGGATAGCAGAGGCTTTCAGATGGCAGATTTCTTTTATAGTACCAGATAATATGATGTCTCATGTTGTATTTAAATGTGGCCTATTCTTTTTCGTTTAAAACATACAGATCCCACACGAATCATTTTGGCCCCCATTAATGCCGATATCACTGTTGGAGAAAATGCTACGATGCAATGTGCTGCGTCCTTTGACCCTTCCTTGGATCTCACATTTGTTTGGTCCTTCAATGGCTACGTGCTAGATTTTAACAAAGAAAACACAAATATCCATTACCAGAGGAATTACATGGTATGTGTTTTATATTTCATCTTATTAACATCCTAATGATTCTCATGTGTCTGCACTAAAGCTTTAGTTATGAGCCAGAGACATAGCCTAGCAGGTAAGTAGGCCACCAAGCCTCAGGAACCTAAGTTTAGTCCTTGGAACCCACATAGCAGAAAGAGGGGACCAACTCCCAAAAGTTGTTCTCTGGTGAAAATGTGCAATGGCTTACACACACACACACACACACATGCACACACACCCATGATTAACTGAAAGTTCAGAAATATAATATTTTATGAGATGTTAATTTTTAATGAGGTGACATTTATGTGAAAAGCTTTTCATTTTTCTTAGATTAATCATGGTACTCTGAAACATTGGTAAAGGACTAGTTTTAAGAGTATGGTAGGGACACTGTCAAGTATGTATTGATCTCTAGGTTTATCTTCCCTTTCTATTGTATGATTCTTGTATTGATGTGAACTTGATTCTATTAAATTTGTGCCAGGGGACCCATAAGTTTCACTTTAATATGAATGAGAGAGAACGCTGAACTCAATCCAGGTTATAATGATCATTTTAAAGTTATTTATTTTGTTCTATGGAGGTGATAAATCAAATGAAATATATGTGTTTCAAGACTTGAAGGAGTCTGTGTGGTTTGAAAAAGATTACATGGTTAATCCTAAGAATTGGAAACTATACATTCTTGAAACCCTGTAATTTAACATAGCAACTATTGAGTAGAGAAAATGCTGGGAAGTAACGCAGGGAATTGGCTCCCCCCCCACCCCCAAACATAACTGGGAGTATTGACAAGCTGCTGAGGCCCGTCAGGGGATAAAGTGGCCCCACTTGCTGCTTCCGTGTCCTCTTTGGAAAGGTTACACCTTAGGAACTTGTGTATGTGTTTGGCACATGCCCTTCATTATGAAGATGTGTTGAGGATGGGAATTAGGTTGGTAGACGGGGACCAGAAAGAGGACATGGAACACAGAGTAAGGCAGTGGGGGACATAATCAAAGTACAATGATATATACCTGTAGGACAATGGTGAAACCCACACTTAACATTTAAAATGATAGAAAGTAAAGCAACGGCAACAAAAGAAAATACGCTGAGCCAGGAAGCACGCCTTGAACATCAGCACTTGGGAAGCTAAGTCAGGAGAATCTTAGATTCTCAAGGCTGGAGGACAGCCTGGGCTACATAGTCCCTATCTCAAAAAACAAAACAAAACAAAAGCAAACAAAAACAGAGAAAGAAAGCACTAACTTCAAAATCAGCTATTAATGTACTCAAAAGCTTGAATCAACTCAGTGGATACTTCAGAATTTTTACATCCCATGAAATCTGGATTAATATTTATACATTATAATAACATTATGCTTCACATTGACTGGTTGCCTGCTCTGCATTTGTCTAGGGCTTCTTCTTCAAGGTGAGTAAGACTTTCTTTAGCAATACAAAGACAATTCTAGATAGATGCGCAGCCACAACCCTCTCAGTATTTATGTATATGCACCTGCTTGGTCACTGTAAAGCCCAGCTATTTGCAATTCACTGGGACTAGCCATCAAAACCATCAATCAATAGTAAACCTGCAAATTTGGTTTCTAAGCCCAAACTATACTTAAAATGAACATAATTGACAGAGAACAACACGTTTCGTGTTTTAATCTTCTAAGTGAAACTTTTATGGTGCTCTTAATATAGCCTTGCCTATCATGAGTGAAATGGGCACCACAGTCGTTATCAATTTAATAATTCTTCTTTACATTGTTTGGTATTTTTTGAAAGACAGGTCACAAAGTTTTATTGATTTTGAGGAAATCAATAAATCTTAAAGAGAGAAAGTTTTGAGTTCACTTAATCATTTGGTGTAATAACTTCAATAATTTCTGAACAAGCATCTGGAAAACTGACAAGCAGAGTTGTGAAGTAATAGCTTTATAGCTTCAGGGAAGTCTGTATAAATAGACTCGGGGGCATAAATTACCCCAATTAAGGTGAAACTTCGCATCTAGAGCCTAGGTGCATTCTTTAAAATGATAGTTGCCCCGTGTTATTTGACACTAACACCCACTATAAGAAAAATTGAGGGGAGGAGGAAAGAATGAGAAAAAATAGAAGAGCAAGGAAAAAAGAGCCTGGGGATTTCAAAAAGGAAGGGAAAGGGAAATGGTTGTTATGATAAGGGGAAAAATGAGAGCATGGATGGGGAGTGAGTTGTTGAGACTGTTTCTGCTGTCTCTGCACATGACAACCACAGAGGGTGAGTACATGGCTGGCCCTGGGCTGGTCCGCAGAGTGATTGTGGGCAGTGGGCCCTACACTGGGGTTCCTCAACTCCAGGGGTTACCATCCGCTAACAGACAAGCCAAAACTGTATTTTCTGATTAAGCATGAAACACAACTGAATCACATTATCAAATGTTCATTATTAGCACTTCAAGGAGAGATTAATGAGTTGAATTATTTCTAAAAGTGCAATCTCAGGATAAGAATGGCTATTATAATTAAATTTTAAAATTTATTTTACAACCCGGTCACTGTTGTAAAGTAAGCGATCAGAGCAGTTCTCTTTTGAACCTCCAGAAGTCCACCAAAGGTTTCTTAGTGTCTCTCCTTTTCAACAAAGCCAGGGGTGGACATCACTACTAAATGACATTTAAGTGATGGCGTCAGGAATGTGTTTAAGCTATCTTCCAGAGACTGTCCTCACTTCTAGCCCTTCTTCTGGGTTTGTTGGGACAACGTCCACCTGAAGCTTGGAGAGTGAAGACACAGTGGCAGTGGGGACATCAGTGGGGAGGGAGGGGCACAGGTGGCCGTGATTATCTGTTGCTCAATCTTGCCCAGGCAAAAAAAAAAAAATGTCTCTTTGCTGTCTCTTAAATAATATTTGATGTTCTTCTTAATTTCGGGGAACATTTTAATAGAGAGATAGCATGGGTTGGCTTAAAATCATCTGCTGCACCTATACTATCCACTAAGGTAAATGAAACACTGAAAAGCAAAGATGTATACAAATTAAAAAAAAAAAAATCACAGACCCTTGAGTCTAAACTGCCACAACTGCCGTTATCATAATGTTTCCACAATTATTACTGCCTACAATTAATAATAGAAATCATTATTACTAAAAATAATCTAGATACAAAATCTAATTTTTATTACGTGAACTTTCCTTTCCAATTTAATTTCAAAAAACATCGTTTAAAAAAATCAAGCACGCTTTGATTACAGCTTGCTATTTCCAGTGATGACCACTAGGGGCCAGCGTTGCATAAGGTTTTAGGATTCATAGTCTGGACAGATAGTCTGGACAGTATCAACCTTTTATGAAATGAAGCAAATGCGTCTCATCATCTTTCCCAGCCCGCCGTGAGATGCTAAATTTCACTGTAATTCTTTTTGCTGTGGAGTCCCATGAGAATCAAGAGGAAGGGAACAAGGTATTACTGTGCATGTCTTGTAAGCATTTGTCACTGAAACGAAACAGAAGGCCAAATGACACAGTCCTATAGTTCATGCTACTTCAGGTCACATTTTGCATTAAATTTGCTATTCGCTCCCTCATTTATTTAGTTAAAAATTCACTGAATATTACGCTTTGTGTGACAATGGCTAGTAAATGTTTTATTTGTGCTTGAATGAAGTTCATGTATAGGTAAAATATTGATAAATCAACAGTTGAAATTAGCAGTTTAATACATTAGTTGGTTAAAACAGTTTATCTGCGTTATACTGTTCTGAGAAGGGTTTGTGGCAAGTAATTTTTAATGTCCAGTTATAAAACTATGGCTATTTTTGTTTTCTGATTTAATAGGCACTTACTCTCTGAAAGTAAACATACAGCTAAAATTAATTTTAATTATAATTTATGTTATAATGTTATAACCCTTCTTTCTCTAGAAAGATCTTGAGGATATCTATGAAGATTATATATATATATATATATATATATATATAACATATATATATATATATATATATAAACACTGTGTACTCATAAACACTCTGTATTCATATATGTCATTTTGTCCTTCATGGAGGCAAATGATGGGCAAAAATTATTTTTAATTGCTGAATAGTTTTCTAAAATTACATTTTGTGTATGTTTGTGAGTGTGGGAACACACATGCTATGGCACACAGGTGGAGGTCAGAAGAGAGCCTTCAGGAGTGAGTCTCACCTTCCCACCCAAGGGCAGGGTCTCTTCCTGTTTTCACAGATGCACTTCATACTGCAGGCTGCCTGGCCACTGAGCTTCTATCCAGTTCTGTGTGAGTCTACCGTCTCACTGTAGGAATCCTTGGGTTACAGAAGCCCACCACTGCATCTGTCTTTGTATGTGGGCTCTGGGAAACAAACTAGGACCACCAGGCTTGTGCGGCTAATGCTTTGACTCACTGAGCCAACGCCTTGGCTGGTAGCTGCCTACTGTTGAATCATTGCCCCTCACTTGTTTGGCAATATACTCACTGTCACTATTTGGATTAAGCACACCAGGTTCATGGACTCTCTGTACATCTTCCTGATTTCTTTCCTGCAATGTTGAAAGTCCAATCTAGCAGGAAGTCACTACAGGTTTGATAAAATTCAGAGATAGCATCCGAGTTCTTCAGATGCTTTGCACAGCATCATCTAACTCTAGGCCATTGTTACACCTCTAAGTCTGTGACCCATGCTCTCTAAACATCTTTGCACCCTGTAAAATGCTGCTTTATTAGGTTTCCAAACACAATTTCTTCAGAGCACTTTTGTGAGGATAATGGGATGTGTATGAGGTGCTTGATATCAAATAGAGTAACCCTCACTGACTATTTTTGATAAATTTTATGATAGAGCAATTGTTTCCCAATTAAAATTCTAAAAAGTTGTTTTTCCTCCTTTCTGTTAACAGATCAATTTCAAAATTTAAGTAGGTGATCAGTTTACTAGATACCAAGTTTGAGATGAAATAGTCTAGGGATTTCATTTCTGAGGACAATGCCAAGGTACTCTACCCTACATGTTTAGTCAGTTTTGTATGAAATAGTTTCCAGGTATTTGACGTATGTTCCTTGCAGGAATATTCAGTGAAGTAGATGCTATTGGGCATGCCTCAATGTCAGGGGTAGGAAAACTGACAATTAGACCCATGAGATAAACCCAAAGCCGGAGCCAGAAGGGCTGGCCTCCTCCTGCTGCCCTATAATGCTCATCCATCTGGTTGTGCTAGAATATCAATGTCTATATCTACTTAAATAAGCCTCTGCTTGTTGGAAGCACAGCAAGACAGTATTGTTCAACTCATATTGTATTCTGAAATCTTGTTTAATGACCCATTGATACTCACATTATCCAAATGGCTTTTGTCTTCAGACACTGGTAACATTCTCTGCAGTATGAGGCAAGTCAAGCCTGCACAGCATTGGGTGTTAAGTCAGTGGTGATCCAAGGACATCGCCTTCAGTTTTGCAGGGAGTGAGTTTTTATCTGTGTGTTTCAGGTGTGAGGATGTGCATTGGCTGTCAGTGTTACAGGTGTGAGGATGTGCATTAGCTATGTGTGTTTCAGGTGTGAGGATGTGCATTGGCTGTCAGTGTTACAGGTGTGAGGGTGTGCATTGGCTATGTGTGTTACAGGTGTGAGGATGGGCATTGGCTGTCAGTGTTACAGGTGTGAGGATGTGCATTGGCTGCCAGTGTTGCAGGTGTGAGGATGTGCATTGGCTGCCAGTGTTGCAGGTGTGAGGATGTGCATTGGCTGAGTGTGTTACAGGTGTGAGGATGTGCATTAGCTATGTGTTTCAGGTGTGAGGATGTGCATTGGCTGTCAGTGTTACAGGTGTGAGGGTGTGCATTGGCTATGTGTGTTACAGGTGTGAGGATGTGCATTGGCTATGAGTGTTACAGGTGTGAGGATGTGCATTGGCTGTCAGTGTTGCAGGTATGAGGATGTGCATTGGCTGCCAGTGTTGCAGGTGTGAGGATGTGCATTGGCTGAGTGTGTTACAGGTGTGAGGATGTGCGTTGGCTATACGTGTTGCAAGTGTGAGGATGTGCATTGGCTATGTGTGTTGCAGGTGTGAGGATGTGCATTGGTCGCCAGTGTTGCAGGTGTGAGGATGTGCATTGGCTGCCAGTGTTACAGGTGTGAGGATGTGCATTGACTGCCAGTGTTGCAGGTGTGAGGATGTGCATTGGCTGTGTGTGTTAGCAGGTGTGAGGATGTGCATTGGCTATCAGTGTTACAGGTGTGAGGATGTGCATTGGCTGGCTGTGTGTTTGCAGGAGTGAGAATGTATGTTGGCTGTGATTATCACACCATGCCATTAGAAAACAGATTTCTTTCTCTAAGGCAATTTTCTTTTTCTTTTAAAAAAGGAACTGAAATATGTGAAATAGGCACTAGAAAGTATTTGGATTTGAGAAACAACTTTTTATACTAGAAAAGAAACATAGTATTGATCCTAACAAAGCACTGTACTGCTAGGCAATCAAGAGAACAGAAAGAGAATTAAATGCAAGCAAAAATGTGGATATTTTTATTGTTTTAAATGTTACTATCTCTGTTTTCTGTTAAATAAGCAAATGAAGGTTTCCAGAGCTATTGAAAAACAGCATGGAGTCAATAAAGGCAGTTTGAAAATCACCCTGAGAAAGGTTAGACTTAGGTTATGCAGAGGGAACCAGACCAGGTCAGTGCAATTCAAAAGCAGAATTGGAGATCGGAACCTTAGCACATCTGGGAAGCCTGATGCAGCTAATCACCGCAGTGTTACACTCCGCCAGCTGTCACCTCACGTGGCTGCTGCTGGTTTTGCTGCTGCTGCTGCTGTTGTTTCACTATTTTCTGGCAGCAAACAATTAGAAAAATGTGCTTTAGAGTTGAACTAGCTCCTTTGAAAAACTGAAATCACGAAGCAGAGATTGCAACAGCCCATGCTGCTTCTTAGCAACTTACAATAGTCAGGTCCCGAAACACTGGTTGGTGATAGTCTTAATAAATCAAATTAAGCACATACTGCAATAAGACTTTGGCTTTTTTTTTTGTTTATTTATTTATTTATTTATTTTTAATATGTTAGAGCATGCCTGTGTGTGGAGGGGATTGTCTATAGTATAGCTACATGTACTCATGTATAGTGAAGGCATGTGCAGTGTAGAGAACAACTTTGGTTTCCTTAGGCACCATAAATTGTTTTATTTAAATTTTTTTTGAGTCAGTGTCTCTCACCAGCATGGTGCCTGTAGGTGACGCTAGCTGGGAAGAAAGCTCCAGTACTGGGTTCAGGTATATGCTCCATGTTTGTCATTTTTACTTTCTGGTTTCTAAGAACTGATTTTTTGTTTTTTGTTTTTTTCAAGACATGGTTTCTCTGTGTAGCTTTGCGCCTGTCCTGGAACTCACTTGGTAGCCCAGGCTGGCCTCGAACTCACAGAGATCCGCATGCCTCTGCCTCCCAAGTGCTGGGATTACAGGCGTGTGCCACCACCGCCCGGCAAGGTTTCTAAGAATTGAAAACAGTCACACACACACACACACACACACACACACACACACTTTAAATTTTTTTTTAGCGGAATTACTTTTCCCAAGAAAATATAATTAAGAACAACAACATACAATAAAGGTAGTAAGGTTGTTCTTAGGAAAATGGTGTGTGTGTGTGTGTGTGTGTGTGTGTGTGTGTGTGTGTGTGACTGAATGGCAAAGAACGCTTCTAGAGGGCTCATTCCTTCCTATGGAGATGCTGAGAACTCTGAAGCCAACAGGAACCAATGGAGACCACATAAATCAAGTCACACCCAAGTTGTCCTTCATCTCTAGAACAAAGCCATGGGATTCAAAGCTTTGGTATATTGCTCCTTGTTAAAAAAAATGGTTAGCAGGGAGCTCAAACGAAATTCTCATTGTGTGTTTTCTTTCAAAATGGGCCAGTTGGTCAAAACTGAATTCTCCAGTCATCAGTCTAGCTTGTGTAAACATTTCCAGGCAACCCCCAAAATGATCTCCTAGTAATTACAGCTCCCCTTACCTATGTGAGTTTTTAAATGTTGGATGGCATGCCTTACTGTGTTGTTTACTATTCAAAAATTTAGACTCAGGTAATTAAAATGAAGCATTATTACACAAGCATCAATTTAAATATTGAATATGAGAGAACTGGTGTTAGTTGTACGTGTGAAAAAATACTTTGTGTTTATTGAAGAGAATAGCTCTTCCTTTGAGATTCAGGGTACTGTCATTAAAAAGTTACGGAGGTGTGAAGTTGTGTGATCATCATGGTATCAGTATTCTCAGTGCTCAGCACTGGACAGAGTGACATTAGGAGAAAAGGTGCCAGGCACCTAAAGAGGGAGACAAAAGAGTTACAGCGTGGCATTCATTACATGAGTGAAGTCAGTTGGTGTGGGATGTAACTGCACTATTTTGCCACTTCACATGTTTTAAACTTAAAAAGGAAAGTAACTTAATATAATATCTGTGATGTCCAACTTCTACATATGAAAGAAGGAAGCTAGACCCGGCAATGAAAAGATTGCCTTGGGATTGATCAAAAGTTGTATCTTTCTTACAGGGTTCCAGCTCAGAGTGTGTCCTGTGCATGCAAAGCCTTTCAGCAGCTCCAGGGCCACCCCACAGCTCCTACTGAATTCCTGCTGTTAGGGGAGCTTGTGGATGCTGTCAGCATGTGAGGCTGCCTGTGATGTGCCTGTTCCTGTTAGAGGAGCCTGTGGATTCTCTTAGCATGTGAGGCTGCCTGTAGTGTGCCTGCTGCTGTTAGGGGTGCTTGTGGATGCTGTCAGCATGTGAGGCTGCCTGTGATGTGCCTGTTCCTGTTAGAGGAGCTTGTGGATTCTCTTAGCATGTGAGGCTGCCTGTGATGTGCCTGCTGCTGTTAGGGGAGCTTGTGGATGCTGTCAGCATGTGAGGCTGCCTGTGATGTGCCTGTTCCTGTTAGAGGAGCCTGTGGATTCTCTTAGCATGTGAGGCCACCTGTGGTGTGCCTGTTCCTGTTAGAGGAGCTTGTGGATGCTGTCAGCATGTGAGGCCGCCTCTGGTGTGCCTGCTGTAGCTGCTGTCTAGCTAGCCAAGAGCAAGGAAAAGTCTTGCTTCATGTATAGCACATTTATTAGACATATTTAATATTTTCTGTTTACCAATGACATGCTTTAAATGACATGCCTTTTTTCAGCCTTGTCATTTTCAAAAGAACAAAACATGCTTTGTGTTAGCCATGTTGCTTTTTTTGAGTGTTCATACAGCTTAGTAATATTTTAATTTTTCTTTATTGATTGCAGTAATTATTTTGCAGTTGGTGTATGGTGGAAGAGGAAGCAAGGGGTAGGCATTTATATGTTGAAAGTCTTTAGACTTACATTTGGGAGACTTCTAAGTGGTCAACCACGTACATATATGTGCTAGAATATCCCTGAACTTTGCTGTCACAATTTCCAGGATGTGATTCAACTCTCCTCATCTAAAGGGAGGAATTTGTGATTCAGCCAAGCTGTGGCTTTTAGTGAAAATAAGTGAGCATTCGCATCTAATTTGTGGCTAGAATGTGCTGAGACCCATGATCTTCACTTGCTTTGTAAGCGTTCTCTCAACCACCATGAGCCCTGGCCTCTTCTGAGGATGGAAAGTGTTAGCTGCCCTTAAAAATGACAGAAAATATTTTATACATGCACAGTATCCCAGAAAGGATATGGATATCTTCCCTCTGCCCTCCCTCTGTGGAGTTTCAGCGCCGTGCCTTCACCAGATATAGAGCAACAGTCTGCATGTTGATGTTCTTAAAATTCTTGCACAAGCCTGTCATTGCCTACTCAGGCTCTAATTTTTAAGACAGAGCTGATTCTTAATTGGCTTAAGTTTAAGCTTCTACTAGGCATGGGGGTGTAAATATGATCAAATGTGGTCAGGATGTTGGTAGCTTTGACTCTCCACCTTGTCAGCCACATAAAGAGTACAAATGATTGAAGATGAGTCCAGCAGAGAACTTAGCACGTGGTAGAGCCTATGGCCAAGCAGAACATACATGCATACATGTAAACATACATGCATACATACATACATACATACATACATACATACATACATACACACACATGTATTCCGTGTGTGTGTGTGTGTGTGTGTGTGTGTGTGTGTGTGTGTGTTCTTAATACTGGAAATAGTCTTGAACAAGACTCCAATCCTTGTGTAGATTATAATTTGATGACAAGTTACATTATAGTAGAATCAACATTCATTTTGCCATTTTGATAGTTCTATAAGTCTTTAGCATCTTTGTAAGATGGACCATGGAACAACTTGAATTTGGTCAATTTACTCAGCTTTGCAAAACTAAATTAACAGTTCTCAGTCATGAAACATTTATTTACTCGCATTGATAGCACTGAGATTCTTAGATGCTGACTTTTTTTATTCTAAGTACCAAGTAACATTATATGAACTGAATGGGTTATATTTAGGAATATATATGTAAATACACAAGCACAAGCAGTAACAATTAGTGATTTAAAAAGAGGCCATAAATTTGGAGGAGAGTGGGGAAGGGTACATGGGAGGTCATAGAGGGAAGAAAGATAGGGGTACTGTTATAATTATATTATAATGTCAAAAATAAAACATGAAAAGCTACTGATCAACTCAGTCCGTCTTTGGCTTCTCTTTGCTGTTGCTCTTTGATGGAATGCCAAAGACAGTGGATCCCCAAAGGGCTGGAGTTCTGTTTCTTTAGTTTCCAATTGGAAAGTTGAGGCTAGAGCAGAAGCTGAACAAAGACATGCACTTGGCAGGTATACTCCAGATGCTTCCTAGTAGGAGAAAGCAATCTATCTCCACATCCTAAATGCTGTGTGGTTCATGGGCATGCACTGACTGAACATTCCTGCTTTCGCCCATAGCTCGATGCCAATGGGGAACTGCTCATCCGAAATGCCCAGCTGAAGCATGCAGGAAGATACACATGCACAGCACAGACCATCGTGGACAATTCTTCAGCTTCGGCTGACCTTGTTGTCCGAGGTAAGAGTTGCCAACAATTCCAATGCAAAGGAACCCCCAGGTATTTGACATTTGTAATTTGAACAGTCTTCTGGTAACCCTGGATATTCAAATCCTCATGTGTTTATAGTATCGTTCCACACTGCAGATGTGTTTTTGGCTTCCTCCCCACAGATCAGGATGGCTTACACCAGAAAAGTAGTAAAAGCACTCACTCTGTTTGTGTCGCTGGCCATGTGTCTTTTAGGAAGTTATACCACAAACCTCTTACTGACCATGCTTAAAGCTAAACAGTTGCCAAGCTTCTCATTTTCTTCTAATGGTTTTCAGTGTGTGGTATAGTACAATTACCTCTTTCTTTTAAACTGGGGAGAAAAATGATGGGCATTACTTACCTTAACCACAAATGTGAAATATTTGTCATGATTGTCATAGGACTAAAACATGGATCAATGCATTACCATGTTGCTATTTATTGCTTACTTTTCACTACTGCTTTTGCTGGCATACATATAGGTGATGTAATTGAGCACGTGCTGGACTATGTGTACGGCAGATGTAGTCCCTTGGCAGTCTGCTGTGGAGGAGGATGACTTAGAGAGATAGATAGCTGTGGACTGCCATTTACTGGTCCTCTGCCTGCACAAGGAAGGCATCCCGCTTAGTTCAGTTCCATGGTTTGGCTGCAGACTCTCCACCTTAATGTCATCCCATTTCTTGTAACCAACTCCAAATATCCAGCAGCTCACAAAATGCCTTAGTGTTTCCACATCTATTCTTTGACCCAGTATTCCTTTAATGTTCTTTCTCTGTCATTTGTTGCCCACATTTTACCACCCTTCAGGGAAGCCTGCTCAAGTATTAGTTTAGGATTTCTCTGGTGGTTCATAGATGAGGTCTTTTCCAAACCTTTAGAATATCTGTACTTTTATATTAGCCTCTGCATAACTGCATTGTTGTCCACTATAAAATTCATATGCATTTTGAATAATATTTAGTAAGTCACATAAGCCTTTGAAAATTTCATGGCTCCTCTTTTTCTTAATATGTTTTTAAAATTTTTACATCTATCATCTTTTAACATTTAAATATTACTTAAGTGCCATTTTTGTGACAAATTTTGAAAATGAGACAAATACCTAGTAAATGAAATATGTTTGTTCTATTGAATTGCCTTTACAGATCCATATAAAAGTGACGCCCCCCAGGCTTACACCCTTCTGAATTCTCCTTTAGAACAGCAAAAACACAGAGAACCCTTAGCCAACAGAGGCAATACTGAAAACCCTTCAGTCTCGTGAGGGGTAGCAAGGACTTGGCTGAAATTTCTTTATCCAAATAAACCCATTCATCCTTTCCACAGATCATCTACCACAAATTCATAAAATAAAAGCCCAATATCCACATAGTCCCAGGTTAACAGAACTTCAAAAGGGGTTAGCCTCTCCATTCAGAGTATATTTTTATTTGAGACATTGACTACCTGCACAAGTTATCAGAGAAAGAAACAAGTCTAGTTTCCTTTCTAACCAGACAGTAGCTACAAGTACATTTTGGTAGAACCCTAAATAAGGATCTCATTAAAAATCAGTTGACATATATTAAAAATAAGAATTAATGTTGCTTGAGGGTTCATGTTGCAATGCTTGGACATCATTGTTCTCAAGATCATGATAAGAGCATCATGGTGATATTAGCATACACTGTAGAAGGTGTCTTATGTACATGCACATGCTTAGTAATCACCCATTGTGCATTACAGAGCCCAAACTAATTTTAAAAAGATGCTATAATAGGTAGTATGTGAACATTTAAAACAGAAATTTCTTTTTCTAGAGCAGATCTTGGTTTTAGGGAGAAATGTACTTGGCAAGAGCTTAGCAAGTGCATGTAGGAGATGCACTTAAGCTGCACTTAAGATCCTGGCAGTGATGGATGCTGCATAGGGGAATGAATGATGCTACATGGGGAATGAATGGTGCTCAATCACAGTCATTGCAGTGATAGAAAGGTGTCTATTGTATGTAACAAGTAGACAGACTACGTTCTCTAGAGCTGATGTATATCACAGTGTAAACACTGCAGGTCTTCTGAATGCTTTATACATTTGGATTAGAGGGTGAAGGGATAAACAGTTCTTGATATTGTATTTGATAAAAACTGATGATGTTCTTATTAACGTATCCATCTAATTGTACTTTCGCATCTAGTTCAGGAAATCCTAAGCTGTGTAATTACTTATTTCATGGAAAAGTACAAAATCCTACAAACTACATACTTACAATATAAATTTGAGTCAGGTATGATGGCACATGCCTTTAAACTCAGCAGAGTGGGAGGCAGAGGCAGGTGGAACTCTGGAGTTTCAGCATGGCTTGGTCTATATAGACTGTGAGTTGCATTTGGAACACCAGTGTGTACTCAGTACTTTAATAACCAACACCTATTTCTCAAAACATGATGGCGCATATAGCAGCCCACTCTCGCCTGAAGTTTTGCTTGCTGTGGTCTCAATTACCCAAGGTTAATAACATTCTAAATATATTTAACAGATAACTTCAGATATACGTAATTCCTGGTCTTTAAATAGTATATTCTTTTGGGTAGCACAATGAAATCATGTGTATCCCATTCCATCCTGCCTGGGATGTGAGTCATTCTTTGGTCAGTATAGCACATTGTATAGCAGCAGTTCTCAACCTATAGGTTGCAACCCCTTTGGGAACAGAATGACCCTTTCACAGGAGTCATGTCAGAGCATCAGAAAACACAGATCTTTACATTACAAATCATAATGGTAGCAAAATTACAGTTATGTGGTAGCAATGAAAATAATTTATGGTTGGGGGTCACCAAGACATGAGGAACTGTGTTAAAGGGTCACAGCATTAGGAAGATTAAGAACAGCTGTTGTATAGCCTGCCCACTTGGTAGTTACTTATAGCTATTTGTTGTATTCAAATAACCTTTATTTTACTTAATAAAAGTTCCAAAGCACAACGTTTCATCACACCATAACTTCATAATTTTGTATTAGTTATTGATCTATTTGTGTTCCTGATTCTTAAATTAAACTTCATCTTAAGTGCATGTGTACATAAAATTTTCATGTAGGATTAATATATGCTGCTATCTGCAGTTTCATGCATGCCCCGTGGGTCTCAGAATGTATCTTCTGTGCGATGGCACACTACTGCTTCTACCAAGGGTAGACATTACACATGAATAATAGCTTACTGGGTTTAAGAGGGACTAATAGCAATTCATATTCAGGTAACGAGGATTTGAAACAGATGCAGTGCCATTAGATGTAATGAACACTGTTGGGAGGAAACTCTTTCCTCTGAGGAATACAAGAGAAGTTTTGATAACACGATGGTTAGTATGTAAATTATTATTCTGTATCAGAAGACTGAAACAACTAAAGCATGGATATTAAAACATAAGAAAGAACATGAATCTCTCTCTGTCTCTCTGTCTCTGTCTCTGTTTTTGTCTCTCTCTCTCTCTCTCTCTCTCTCTCTCTCTCTGTGTGTGTGTGTGTGTGTGTGTGTGTGTGTGTGTGTGTGTATGTGTAAACCCCAGAGGAGTACCTACCTGAGATGTTCTTTTTCAGGAACTATCTACCTTGTGTTTTTGAGACAGTGTCTCTCACTGACTTGGGAATTGCCTGATAGGCTAGGTGACTGTCAGGGAGCCCCAGGGATCCAGCTGTCTTCGCCTTCTTGCCTCTGGGATTTTAACTGTGTTCTACGACTCCCAGGTTTTTATACAGGTGCTGGGAATTGAATTCAGCCTTTGTGCCTGTGCAGCAAGAACTTTACAGAATGTGGACATTTTAAACCTGTATTACGTTGAAAAGAAATGAATACAGAGCAGAAAATGTTGGTGCCCCACAGCTTGTGTGTATTTATGTGTGTATGTATTTGTGTGCATTTGTATCAGAAAACAGAGCATGCCTTTAATTATTAGTTTCATTTAAGTTTAGAAGGGATGCAATTAATTAAATCTAAATGCCTTTATATGGGTCTATTATTCATTACCATAGAACAATACCTGAACTAGGATAGTATATAAAGAAAGAGGTTCACATACACCATAGCTTACGTGGCTGGAAGCCTGACACTGTCACTGGCTCAGCTCTCCTGAGCAGTGAAGGACACAGAGAACATGGAAAGGCACACATTACATTTCACTCTTACGTATATATAACTCATACCATGAGACTGATATCAAAACAAACAGAAAGCACTCTCCATAGCCTAATATCTCACGATATGCCCTATTTTTAAAGGTTCCACCATTGGGAAACCAAACTTCCCACAAGTAAAGCTTCAGGGAACCATACAAACTGTATATAAAATCTTAGCTGCTTCTAAACAAACACTACAGGTGACTGTAACTCGGGATCAAACATGAAGCGTTCTGCTTAGAGGAAACTGTTCTGCTGCATGTTGGTTGGGCTCAAGGAATAAGAAAAAAAAGGCAGCATTGTTGACCTAAAACAGCCAATTAAAATGGCACCAGTATCTAGGCAGAGGGCATCATCTGTTATGAAACATTGCAACACTTGAATGTATGCAAACACCAATTCTGTATAAAATGGCTTAAAGGAGAGACCAGAAACCATTGTACAGAATCTGATCCACCAGCTCTGCTCAGGCTGGGATCCAGGGCTTGTGCACACCAAGAGTTTCACTCTTCCAAAGCTGCCTTTTCTGTCTGTTCTGATGTCCGTGTTGGAAATATTTCTGTTAAGGTTATGCAGGATAACAGTTATCTCTATAAGAGGCTTCGTACTTCAAATAGTATGCTCCCAGAAGTTCAATATACAAAATTCAAGATGGGGATAAACTCCAGCAAAAAGAAAAGATTACTCTAAGACAGAGACTCTTCCACTCATCTCTCTTCAAGGTCCCAACAAAGAGATAAATAAAATATGAAACTATGTAAAACACACACACCAAGTAACTAAGGCGGCACGTGACAAGAAGAGAGACAGAGGGAGAAATGAAAAACAATACAACTCAAGCCAAGCATTCAGAGGATAGTGATTGAAATCCAACTTAAAACAATCATGCTGAAATTAGGGAATTATTCACAGTCAAAATGGCGCCAAACAATAAACTATAAAATTTCAGTAGTTAGAGGAGGGAGAGGAAACTCCTTCGAGTGGTGTGAAAACACAATCGTTGAAAATAGAAACCCAAATAGATGGTGCCTCAGTGACAGACAAACAGTTGGTTAGAAAGCTGGCAGTTACAACTGATAAAGTCATATTTTGGCATAAAGGATCAAAAAAGACATTTAAAAAAGATAAAGACATTGCATACATAGCTGAGCCCTTGAAATATATCTTTGGGCCTAGGTACTTGGGGAGCTGAGGCAGGAGGGTGACTTGAACTGAGAACTTTGACACCAGCCTTTCAAATATTGTTAGACCCAAACTCAAAAAAAAATTGAAAAGATGCTGAAGATATAGTGGGAAATTTTTGTTTTTCAATTAAATTAACAAGGAAAAAATAAATAAAAGGAGAAATAGAAACACATTCCAAGATATGATGTAGACAAGTTTGTGAAGGTCAATGACAAGCAGGATCCCTCCTGTTCAAGAATTGCAAAAGATAAGTAAAAATAAATAAAACTCCAGAAAACCAAAAATAAACACAGTGTTCTACAAGTACTACCAGTGAAAAGAATCTTCTTTGCAAAGACGCACAGTACATGGACAGTAGGTTATTGGGTAGCAATAATAACAAGATGACTGGGATGCTAGCCCACAAGATGGTCCCCAATGACTCTTGTTTCCTGCCTCAGCAACCTACATGTGACCTCTGTCATGTTTGTTTACTCTGTGGGTGAGCAGAAGTGATGTTTTAGTCTCTGATGAAAGCTGCCATATCAGAAACAGATGTCAGTAGCCCCTTGGAGAAGTCTACAAGAGGAGGAAATGTACTACTCCAGTGCCCCACGCTGATTTACCAGTGATTGGAGTGAGCCATCTAGGGCATATGACTATTGCTGGCATCTCGGTTGCAACTTTCAACTACCAAGAGAAACTGATCAAGAACCATTCAGCTCAGACATTAAAGAATGATTCATCCACCCACTGATACTGTGAGAGACAGCAATGCTTCCAGTCTTTAAACTGCTGGGTTTGGGGATAATTTGTTATGAAGCAATATAGGACTAATGCAGCAATGGAGTATTTCTGTTAATGTGCTGAAAGAAAAATAACCATCTACTATGGACTTGTCTACACAACAAGGAAGGAGCTATATCAAGACAAGTTGAAACAAGAAACAGTTCATTCCCCCATGAAACCAAATGATCCACTATGAACCTGGACAGAAGATGTGAACAGACATCTCACTGATGAGAACATATAGAAACTGTAAATAAGCACATGAGAAGTGTCTCACATGATGAGCCATTAAGAAAACACAAGTTGGAAAGCCAGTGAAATGTCACTGTAAACTCACTAAGATGGCCATGTTTGAAAAATAATAGAGACTGAATCATTCACATCTTACTGGAGTAATTGCCAATAGAACAGCCATGCTGGGAATAGTGGCTCTGAAAATACAGATGTGCTCACCACAGGATCAGGCCACTATATTCAAGGTGTTTATCCCATTGACATTAAAATTTGTATGCACATAAAATATGTATATATCATGAGAAAATGAGCAGTGTCAAACGTGACACACATAGATACATAAAATACGCATGAAATGTCCATAACATCTTCATTTAGAATACCAAAACCTAGAAACAACTTAAATGGCCTTGAGTAGTTGAATGGTTAGAGAAATACAATGGAGTATGGTTCAACTATAAACATGTAGTGATTGGCTATGTCTTAAGAGCTTTGTACTGATTAACTAGCATTCTCAAAGTAAATATATTAATGTTTTCAATGGGCAGGTAGCTGGGAGTGGTGAGTGGCCCTTGCTTTGTGAAGACAACACCAGGGGCCTTATGGTGAAGCCTCTCAGTGTTTGACAGGGATATTGGTCACACATGCACATAGGAGGCAAACATGAACATTGCTTAGAATGAAGCAAGTGTACTGAGGGGTACAGGGAGGCACCTGAGAGCAGTCCCTCAGAATGGGGCCTGCCCACTGTATCCATGTCAGGTTTGAGTTGTGACCTTGCACTTCAGTTTTATGAACGGTCGTCCTGGTGGGCAAGTGGAGGATGTGCTAATTTTCATTATTTTTTCATAGTTGCTTGTGACTCTATAATTACCTCACAACAAAAATTTTAAAACCACCGAACCTAAGATACTAACCACTGTAATAGACATACATGGAGTGTGTGTAGCCATCCTTGAGGTGATAGCCACTAAAATGCCTTCTATGAGGGGAGATTCAGTTAACCGCACACATGACAGATGCAGGGTGAGGCTAGCAGTTTGGGGAGCAGAGTGGATGAATTACTGAAGTCTCTGCCCCTACCCTGGAGCCCTCTTCTCTTCCCCTTCATACTTCCCAGGATCTTCTTTCAGTAAACAGCAAATACATATTTAGATAATGTCACTATGGGCTGCATTGGATCCACGGCATTCTGTGGCATCCAGATATTGAAATGGCCTGGTGTGCCAAGTATGTATATGGAACAATCCACCCAGCCAGCGGTGTATTTAGGGCTATTGTCCTCACCAATCCATGGTAGTTAGTTTGCCACTCATATCACATTGTTCACAAAGTGTACTTTGGGGATAGTTTGAAACACATAGTTTGGGACAGTTTGAAAAGGTAATACCAGCCTGTCCTCTAGTTTGTCCAATGAGGCAGAAAGAGACATCACTCAGTGGGTGCTTGAACAATGCTTGGTGATGTTGGAGAGACTCCGCGCAGGGTGGGAGCTGTGTGCTTTTCCCTGGAAGGCAGGAGGCAGGAGACCAGGAAATAATCTGTCTACAGTAGAAAGGCTGACTGAACTCTGCCCTACAATAGTACAGTTTAAGTCCAATATTAACACACTAAAATAAGACAAGATTAGCTCTAAAATCCTTTAAAATCACAGAGCCACTCACTCTGTGTCTCTGACCAACCAACCAACAAAACAAAACAAGATTAATGAAGGAAAAAGATAAGCAAAATGAATCTGCAGAATAATAGCATTCCAGGTATAATAACATTGGAACTGTTTTTAGAATATTTCACTGAAAGTTTTTTTTTTCCTTGAGAAAGGTACTGACACTAATCAGAAACAATACAGAGTCAGTGAAAAAAGTGATTTAAGAATCAATCTCAAAGCAGAGGTGTGGGCTGTTTCCTTTTTCAGTGTGACACCTGGAACTCTGAATAAGGCACAGTGAGGGAATGAAGGAAGGAGAGACACACAGACCGAGGAGAGCTGGATCCAGTAGTCTGGGCTCTCTGATGGAGAAGCTGCAGCTCCCAGTAAGCTCCTTGTGATGATTATATACAGTGAAGAGGGAGGCGGACTTACTGCATATAGCTGGGGAGGGGGTCGGTAGTCTCCTTAGGAGCAGTCTCTGTGCAGGAGAATCTTCAGGCATTAAACATCTGGGAAGAGAAAGCCACAGTGGATATTGCTACACACACTGTCAACATTTATACTCAGATCTGAGGAAGGCTTTGCCATCCTCTGGAACCTCATCTGGGAAGGCTTTGCCGCTTCCATAGTGCTGAGGGATTCTTCCTGGGCATGACTGTACTGTGTCAATAATGCACATTCCCCAAGGACTTGACTTACACTAAGTGACCTCCACTCCCCACAGGTGTGTATGACATAGTCAAAGTATTGGAAAATGCTTT
Organism: Onychomys torridus; assembly: GCF_903995425.1. Taxonomy (NCBI): domain Eukaryota; kingdom Metazoa; phylum Chordata; class Mammalia; order Rodentia; family Cricetidae; genus Onychomys; species Onychomys torridus. The sequence continues at coordinate 57,063,055 of NC_050458.1, forward strand.
CTATTGAGATGTTTACAGTGAAAATTGTTTTGTATTAATTAAAAAAAAACACTCTCACTTTAATATTTTATACTTCTCACACAAATCTACCCTAATATCATTGCTATAAATTTATGTCTTCCTTGTAAAAGAAAATATGTTTCCCGTGGCAGTGACAAAAACCAATAACTTGGAAGCAGGAAAATCTATTCTCAGTCTTGATCTCACACATTTCAGTCTCTCATCAGTTGGGTTCATTGTCTGACCAATTGCAAGGCAGACTGTCGCCTCAGGGAGCACTGGAGAAGGCAACCTGCACATCTCATGGCAAGTGGGAACAAAGAGATGCGAAGCTGAGGCCCCCATGCCCCTCCATGTCTGCCCCTAATAATGGAACTTCCTTCCACTAAGCTCTGCCTCCTAGGATTCACCTCCAGTAGATTCAGAGCTTGGTGAGCAAGCCATGAGAACCTAAGCTACAAACTCAGGAGAATTTCTGGTTGCTTCATGGAGTGAGTGAGAAGGATAGTGAGTCATCCCTGTGAATATCTTTAAAGCATTGTGGGGTTAGTAAATCCAACCTTATTCCGCCCTCAGTTACTTCCTGTTCTCAGTTACTTTACTCCTTGTTGCAAATAAGTTAGAAAATAAAAGTAACTTTGAAAGGAGGTGGCTGTTTTGGTTCGCAGTTCCAGGGTGTAGTGTCTTAGGGTAGGGAAGGCATTCCATCAAGCATATAGGCAGGAGCAGAAGGTGGCTGGTCATGTGGCATCCACAGCCAGAAAGATGGGAGGGAGGAATGCTGGTCTTCCGCTGATTTGCTCCTTTTTATGCAGTTCAAAGCCTCAGCACATGGGATGCTGTGGCCTTCAGTTAAGGTGGAGCCTCCCTCCTCAATGGCCTAATCTAGATAAATCTCCTCAGGAAGGCTAGAGGTTTTGTATTCCAGCTGACTCTAGGTCTTGTCAACTTGACAAGCAAAACAAACTGCCAAATTACTGGTCACTAACTTTTAGGTTATTTAGGATTCTAAATGGAAAACCAGGGTTCTTCTATAATAGTGAAGGAAATGGGGCTCAAAAATCTTTTAAATTTTGTAGAATCTTTTGAGTTTGGTTAAAAACTAAATTTCTGTAGTATTTGGCATGAATATTGTCTTCAAGAGCCCCCACATATGATTTATCATTGTTAAATAATCAAATATGGATTTATACTAAAAGTACTATTAAAGCTTGGCAGGTTGAAATTATTTCAAAGGAACTTCCAATCAGACAGTTTAAACATCAAGAAGTTAGGGAGAATAGACACACAGTTTTCATGTAACACACATGTCAAATGAGGAGTGTAGGTATACATGCAACTTCATAAGACACACCACACACACACACACACACACACACACACACACACACACACACACACAATATGGACAGAGACCTAAGCAAGAAATAAACATGTAAAGGTGAAAAGAGCAGTGGAATTAAAGAGGTAGCTTTTTTCAAACATCTGGGCCAGAAAAATATGTATTCACCTCAGAGACTTGGATGACAGTCTGAGCTTTCCACTTGCCTTGGCCAAGGAACTCTGGCCACAGAGACAGAGTAGAAGTCCTGTCTCATCAGCCTTACAGGACTGAGACAGCAGAACAGTCCTTGCTGCCCACACTGGCTGGAAGGAGGACCAGCTAGGCGCCATTCTGAAGCCTTTTGACCCAGCTCCACATTAAACCACAGCTACGCTGGCTATTAATAGTGAAGCTGGCCCAGAAATTAAGCATTTCCCCTTCATTCTGAGAATCAACTCATTCAGGTCAAGAAAATGCTATGGAGGCCAGTTCTCCACAGTGGTTCCTACAAAGGCTGAACTTTGGAAATGAGTACCAGTCTGGTCAAAATAAGCATAGGATGGAGAAAATGGCTGGCTAGTTAAAATTAGAACCTACATTTTTATTTAATATATTCTTAAAAACACAAGAAAGGATAACTTTTCCAAGTCCGACTATGATTTAAAATCCATTAGCTGTGAGATTATATTCCTCAGGGTAAGTTGAATGAAAACGGCTTACTTTCAGTCTCGGTCTTTGAGAAACTGGTCAGATTTTGATGAACTGGGATTTCTCTGGCTCTGTGGTTGACCTGTGTGCACAACATCCTTTTAAAGTAATCGAGGACCAGAAAAAAGAAGCAGTCAAGAACCTCAGGGGCCTGTGGGTGTTCAGTCTCTACTGTAGTGCTAAGACACATTTTGCTTCTCTGTGTGTCCTTACTGGACAGTAATGCCAAATTAGGTTGAGGATTATGTAAATTATATACATTTTAGAGCAGATAATGAAGTCCTGCAGGTAAATAGAGTAAAGGGAATCATGGGGGTCCTGCCCCTCAGTAGTACCCTCCTAGGATCCAGGAAGAATCTACAATCAGCTGATAATTAATCTTTGATAACAGGAAGTGAATCTACATACACAAAAACTCCTTAGTCTATACACTTTATTATTCTGTATCAATTCTCTCTTTAGCATATATATATGCTAAAATATCATCAAGCCATGGCTTGACCTTCGAAGCACATATAGCATGTAAGAAAATCACTGTAGGTACCAGCATATATATGTGTGTGTGTGTGTGTGTGTGTGTGTGTGTGTGTGTGTGTGTGTATGTATGCTAAAATATCATCAAGCCGTGGCTTGACCTTTGGAAAGGTCCTTGACCTTTCCAAGTAGTAGCTTTTGTCACAGTAGCTGGATTCCATTACATTTTCTTGTGTCTTGCAGCAATAGAGGTCAAATTGATCACCTTGAGAAGATAATTTAAATTATGCTGACAAATAATTGTTTTTGTAACTCTAATCTTTATGTTATGATGACACAGACTGAGAATATGAAATAAAAGCAAATATATATGATAACATAACTTAGTGTGTATTATTCCATGGTATATTGTGATAGATGTATTAGGCACCGTGCATCAGATGCTATGGCAGTACAGGTACTTAGCAGAAGAGAAAGGCTTGAATCAAGACTATCAGATGTCAACTCTCAATGCAGATTGACTATTGTAGCACAAAACAATGGAACACCGATTCAAATAATGTTGGTGAGATATGTAATCAATGTGGAAATTCAGATGAAAGCCCTTTTCTATTTTTTTTTTAAACGTTTCTTCTATTGAAAGTCACCAAACAGATTTGGCAGTTTTATTACTACCCATAACATAGGATTGGTTGGCCTAATAACAAAGGGAAAGTCTGATAATTTATATTTTTTTACTATGTAGCTTAGTGCAGACATAAATACAAAAGCAGAAATAGTAAGTAGTATTACAGCTTCATTTTACAGTCTTCTCTGTGGCCCCCAAACACTTAAATTTTGATCCATTTTCCTGTAATTTTTGTTTTGTTTTGTATTGTTTACAACATACAATTCACATAGTTTAAAGTCATGAGGTTGGAAAGATTGATCTGCAGGTAAAAGTGCACATTTTTCTTCCTGAGGGTCTGAGTTTGATGTTCAGCATCCATGTTAATTGGTTCTTAACATCTTATTACTCCAATTCTAGGGGATCTGACATTTCTGGCCTCCTCAGGCAACATCACTCATGCACATAACCACACACAGACATGCACACTTTCATGAGATAAAAAGAATAATTCTTTAAGCATAAGCATTCAAAGTGAGGAATGGAGATAGCTCAGTTGGTAAAGGGCTTAGGAATCTAAGTTCAGCTGGCCAATGGTTGCGCACTGTTCCAAGACAGGCTCCAAAGCTACACAGGGAAACAATGTCTCAAAAAACATAAAAAAGAAAAAGAAAAAAGAATCCAAGTTCAGTCTCCAGAACCTAGATTTATAAATGCAGGGGTGATGATTTCATTTGTTTTCTCAATGTTATGGAGTCTCAGAGGTAGATCCCTGGGGTCATAGGTCAGCCTGTGTACCCTAGTTTGTGAGTTCCAGGCCAGTGAGAGATCCTGTCTCAAAAAAGAAATGGGTCCTCTCCACATACACATTACACACACACACACACACACACACACTCGCTCACTTTTTAAATGTTTCAAATTACAGTGTACAAATCTATAGGACTTTTACAAAGTTCCTGTGATATATAGTGCTGGGACTATTAATCTTATTTCATTGGCAAAAGGAATTTTGGGGAAATTTCTCAACTGTCACAGTATAATGGCACCAGAATATGTCAGATGCTGATTTTCCAAAATTCAAATATTGAATTCAACCTTTCTCTCCTTTATATTTAATTTACCCAGATAAACAAATTAGACAACGAACTTTTGAAATTTTAATCTCCATGAATGTTAGGACACATTCTTTTTATAATCTTGATCAAATTATTCTCCCAAGTGCCACAAGTTATTAATAATCCAAAATGAAGATAAATAATAGTACAGCAGTGTGGGTTATCTAAAATGGTAATTTCATTAGCAAAATCTCTTTTCCATTCATTGTCTTAAATGGAAGAAGACAAATGTATCAGCTAGATTCTTAAAAATCAACCATGGAAGGTATTGCTTATGTAAAATCCCTTTGGAGCAAAACTATTTTCTCTTGTGGAGTCTGCCACCTTTAGTTTTGAGAAAGTGCATCTCTGTCCTGGGGATGCCATCTGCATGCTAGCTAGCTTCTACTTGCCAGCACCTGCCCCCTTCCCCCAGCATACCTTTCTGACCCTGGCCCTGGATCTCCCATTGCTCCCTAGCTACATGAAGACAGGGAGGCACTGGGACAAAGCTTTTATCTGTTGACCAGTGTGGGAAGCAACAGTGGCAGGTTTAAGACTTTGTATCCTCTAACTCTGTTAACTATTACTGGGATTAAATGTATGATACACTGAGGGAAAGAAGGAATGTTTAAGGTTTCACAAGTTATTCCAGAATTTCTCTTGGTGTCTACAAAGGCAGCTTTTCACAGCTGGTACCCTCTACTTTTTCTCAAAGTGATTTTAGGATTCCCCCCAATGTGAAGTCTACTTTGTGTTGGGACTTCCCCATTGGATAAGAGCAGGAAGGATGGGTCTTAGACTTCTTCCTGTCACAGTGCTTTTCCATTATGAGGATTTACTGTACTTCATGTTTTCATGAGTAATTGCAGATTCCAGCATACTGGTTCCCAAGAAATAAATCACTTCAGTTGCTAATTGCCTAGTGCTTTCTGTCAGCAGTAGTCACACTCAGGACAACCTGAAGATATAAGTGGACGTGTATGGGCATTTCTCAGGTCACTCCTAGAACACCATCCCAGTGTTCCAAAGGGCATTGGAATTCACTCACAGTAACCAGATTTCAGGGAAAGCTTTAGATCCACCTAGTTTTTAGAAAATGCGTCTAGTTTTAAGATGTGTATTACTTTTAGAAAACAAATATGTTCAGTTTGAGAGCACAGTGGAAGAATGGTGATAGATCTATTGCATTATAGTTTTGACAGCAAAAAAACACAGCAGTGAATAATGTGCTATATGTATTTTTCAAAGGTTAGAAGGAAGATTTCAATGTTTCCTCCATATAGAAATGGTAAACATGTGAAGAGATGTGTGTACTTAACCTTCTTGTGAGTATCATATAATATATGCACATGGTGCATGGCAGTCCATAAATACATAGATTTTTGCAGATTTGGTATAATAAAAATAAAATGTACACATCTTCTGAATTCCCTATACTATTTGTAAGAAATTCTTTGGGACAAACCAGAGGACAGGAGTCCTTTATGGAAATGGAAGAGTTTGGGTTCTATGGACCTAAAGAACACACTTCTAAACAGCAGCTCCCAGCATTCCTAGTGGTTCTCAAGGAGAAAACTTTACCTACCTTTCAAGAATTTCTCCAGGTTCAGGGGCTGTTGCTGATGACAGTAGTTAGGTTCCTCTGGGACCTTGGGTCTCAACAACCTACAAGAACACAAAGGCACCTCAATGTTGAGGATACACCCTATGTGACTGTTCCAGCCCTGTCTCTCCACATTCCCAACTCCAAAGCACAGAGAAGCAACTGCAATAATACAGACTCCCAAAGGCTGCCCGGTCAGTGACTATCAGGTCCTAAATTTACAAAAGGGAATACTAATATAAATTTTTATGGATGTTTTTCTCTTTGAAGTTAAATCTGAAAAAATCTTTCTTCCTTCATTTCTTTCTTTTTTCTTTCTTTCCTTCCTTCCTTCCTTTCCTCCACCACCTACTCCTCCTCCTTCTTTTTATAATTACAACTCCTCAGCACATGTCTGTTAGTAACTAGACTTGAATTAGACAGGATGAAATTTACAATCCAGGGGCTCCAGCCTTCTTTTCTCCTTTTTCTTTCATTTCCATCTGTTATCTCTCTTTCTTTTGGGGGTGGGTATTGGGTGTAAATTCTGGCTTTTGCTTAAGAGTTTTAGACACCACTCCTGTGCTTTTGAACTTCAGTTAGTGCTGATGAGGAACAGAGGGTCACTGACTGATGCCCATGCTGTCAGTTTCTCTCCTTTAGGCAAACAACCTTGGTAAGTAGACAGCTCTGTATTCATGATTTCAACTGTCAAGGAAACATGGCAGGTCCCAATACAGGTGATTTCCTGCCCAGAATTGGGCATCTGGACATTCCCTTCAGCATTAATCTTTCCTCTTGCAGGTAAAAAGAGAAAAGATGGAGAGAAAAACATGGTGGACCCCTTTCTCCCCGTCTGTGCCAGCCTGCCTCCAACCTGGTGAAAGCCCCCTTCTCCCGAACTTAAAAAAAACAAACAAAAAACAAAACAGTGCCAAACTAGATTTAACTAATTAACGCAACCTTATAGCTTTTACAATTCCATTCCCCATCCTAGTTCGTAGAGGATGTTTGAGACATCTTAACACGCTTCGAAGTGAGAGGTTTTAAACTCCTGGATTATCTTCACTAACACCCGCAAACAACGCCTAGCAAACTAACCTAGGTCATCCTATACTAGCCCAGTGAAAGTCCCGTATTTCCTATCCTGTTTTTCTTTGAGATTGTGTATCTCAGAAGTAAGCGCATTACCATAAAAAGTTAAGAAGACCTGGTAACATATAAAACAAGAATGCTGCCGCCACAGGAACTGTTTACTTTAGTATAACAGGTAATGAAGTGTTGCGGTCCAGTTCACCAGTTGTTTTAATAGGAGTGCACGCTGGGTGGGGTCGCACTACTGGTGATGTCCTTCCTAACAATGACTTTCATGCTTTGGAGGAACTGTTGAAAAACAGCTGTAAGCCATACGCCAGGGATCATGACCTTCAAGTGTCCGGGAGCTGAGTCTGGGTTTGGGAAGTAAACACGGACAGTGTCTATAGCGAGATTCCCTGGAAGATGGTGAAGTCTTCAACAGCTTGCTTTCACATTAAACTGTAGTAACTCCTCCCATGATCCTTCTCAGCCTTCTCCCTCAGGAGGTAGGGTGGGGTTTATATTAGGATCGAGCTGAAGCGATGCCTGAACCCGAATGTTCAGTTCTTCCTGGGACTGCTTAAATTTCAATTTCTGTTTTCTTTGTTTGGAGAGAAACACACTTAAAATTCTTAATTTTTTTCCAAGAATTAATTTTTGCTCCACTTAGACAGTTTTACGTGTAGCATTGAGATATTTTTTAGTCATTTCATTTAGTGACTAGTGACCCCCAGCAACTTCATCTGTGGTTGAGGGGGAACCATTTGAGGATGTGTATATTACTCTTAGATAATTACACATGGATGGTTACACTGCAAATAATTTTCAAAGGACAAGGATCTCTGGATTTCTTATACGCATCCTTTATATCTTGTAGTTGTGGTTGACATAAAGAACTATCTACACCAATTTCTATTTTAGTAAATATTCAAAACTATTTTGAGGTTGTTTTTTTTTTTTGTGTGTGTGTGTGTGTGTGTAAATATCACCATGGAAACACATCTGAGTCACTACTTGGGGTATTTTCTTTTCTTTAAGAATTTTTTTGTTCATTTTACATACCAACCACAGATCCCCCTCTCATCCCTCCTCACACTCCTCCCCAGACTCCTCCCCCAAGACTAGCCCCCCATGCACTCCTCCAAAAGGTTAAGGGCTCCCATGGGAAGTCAGAAAAGCCTAGTACATTCAGTTGAGGCAGGACCAAGTCCTCCTTGTCCCCTGCATCAAGGCTGAGCAAGGCGTCCAACCATAGGTAATGGGCTCCAGAAAGCCAGCTCATGATCGAGGGATAGATCCTGATCCCACTGATAGGGGTCCCTCAAACAGACCAAGCTACACATCTCTCTCCCATATGCATAGAGCCTAGTCCAGGCCCATGCAGGCTCTAGAGCTGTGGTTCATGATTTCCCAGGAACTTGGTTCAGTCATCTCTGTTGATTTCCCCATCATGATCTTTACTCCCCCCCGCCCTTGCTCATATAATCCCTCTTCCCTCTCTTCAACGGGACTCTGATAGCTCAGCCTGATGCTTGGCTGTGGATCTCTGCATCTGCTTCCATCAGTTACTGGATGAAGTCTCTATGATGACAGTTAGGGTTTTTACCAATCTGATTACCAATTCAGGCACCCTCTCCACTATTGCTAGTACTCGAATCTGGGGTCGTCCTTGTGGATTCCTGGAAATTTCCCTAGCTATGTCTGAGATGATACCTTCAAGAGTAGACAAGAAAATAAAGAATGAAAATTCATAAAGAAACCACATGGTAGTAAAGTGTGAATTCTCATGTTTAAACAAGAATGGTTTCTTAGCTTCATTAACTTCCTCTTGCCTTAATCTCATTTCTAAGCGGGGTAGAAGTTCTTTTTTATTTATTTTTAAGTCAACGTCAGAGAACATTTACTATTTATCTCTGACTTACTACTGCTCAAAATTGAAAAGCTGCATACCACACCAATTTGATCTTGTAGCATTACAAATGAGCCATTGTCCTGACAAATTTTCTGGTATTAGCAGGCCTCTTGTAATGAAGGGTCTTTAACTGACTTATTTGGTAAAGGAGGAATAACCGTCCAGCTGAAACTTATATGTTTTTTTTCTCTATTGAAAAGGTTTATTTTGAGATGATTTTTATCAAATAAAGGGTGATGAGTTCCATAATTTTTGTCTCCTTAGCATCTTCTAACTTCATCAGCTTGTAGGTAGCACTTTGGTAAAAATTGTGTTGTGATGCTTTGGTTTTTGTATTACAAACTGACCACTTGTCTGGAGAAAGAGAATGACAATTTTGAAACTGGCAACATTTATTTAAAGAATAGGTGACATCACATAGACTGGAAATATTTAGCAGGCAGCATCGGAGAGTACTTCACACTATGATAATGTACCCATGAGATGAAAATGTACTTATAGAAATTATTGTCTTCTGGATGAGGATGCCCTAACAAATGCTAAGTATGTGGTAAAATGTTGAATGCCAGTTCTTCCCATGAGGATTTATTGAGAGTACACAGTGAATAGTGGAAGGAAGGAAGGCGGAGAGAGGAAGGAAGGAAAGGAAACTTGAAATCACAGTTATGTGTAAACCCCGTGCCCTGTATCCCATTGACAAGAGGCTCCGGAAAGGGCTCTCGGCTTGCTGGTGCCTTCTTTTGTTCTAAGGCACACAGTTTCTTTGCCTCACTTTCTACCACAGCACCATCATTCTGGAGGGAAAAAAATCAACCAAGTAACATTACCACCTCTGCTGCTTAAACCCTCCGTGGGAAGTGCAGCTCAGGCCACCCAGAATTCTGTGCTCCACAGTAGCTGTACAGTCTTCATTTCCCCTCACTTCCATCAGAGGCCACAGAAAACACTTCATTTTCTAGGATCCCTGCTGCTCTTAGATGATCAATGAATGTTTCTTCTTGGGAGTAATTACTGCTTCCAGGAGCTGTGACTCCTAGAAAGCATGTTGAGTGATAATGGTAACTGACTGTTTTCAAAGGTTCTGAGGACAAGGCCTGCCTGGAACTGAATTCTTTAAGGTGGCTAGTCATACCAACAATCTAATGATGAACTCACATTGCTCCCATTTTGCCTACGAGAAAGCAAGGATTCTGTCATTTGAAAACCCTGACCACATTAACTTAGCATGTGAATCCTAAAGGCATGCTTACTTTGAACTGTCAGATTCCAACTTTTTAATCCTATGATTTGTTTTTCCTCTGAGTGAAATATTTATCTTGGAGACAAATATAAGAAGTAACTAGGTGAGAAGCTAGATGGGGCAGCCATTAAAGGCTAAAGCTCATAATAAGAGACTATGGAGCAGACAAGTCTGTTTTGTATTAGATAAAATATTGCAAAGTAATATTATCACATAAGGGATTTGAGGGTGCTGGCCGCTCCTTTCATCCGCTCCCTCAGTTCCACCTCCTGGTAATACAGTATCTCAAAGTTAGTGAGTGTGTGGTTGAAGATTATAAGGACATCAGCTGTGATCAATTCATCCATATGGTCAACAATAAACCCTAACAAGCCAAGCGTGCATCAGAGATCAACATGACAAATAACAACCATATATTTGCTCAGTAATGTCATGTTTCAGTCACTGAACAACTCAATAAAGTTATGATGCACATAAAGTAACAAACATACTAACTTATGCAACACCATCCAATCTTTGTGCACTATTGCTCACCTGAAACTCCAAGAATTTCAGAGAAAAACAGCAGGGAAATGATGAGCACATGAGCAGGTAGAAGCTAATCTGGGAGTTTCTTCTTCAACTCCTTGTAACATCGCTGTACACTAATGCTCAGCAGAGTTTGGATGCATCATAGAAGCTTATCTTCCATTAAAATTGTTTCTTTCCTCCTTCACCTTTTCTTTTTTAATTATCTGTAATACTCTGCTCAGTACTTGATTTGCCTGGAAGTCTCATTAACAAGCTGTCCTGTGTTTCAGTCTGGATTTTACATGTTAAAAAAAAAATGTGGTTTATTCTCTTTGAATAGCAAGTGTGCTCTATATTGTGTACATATCTGTATTTGATAGTTTAACATTATATAGAAGCACACTCATAGATGAGCATTTTAAAAGTTTGTTTACCTTTATTGTATTCATATGTATCAGTCTGAGGAATAAATTTTACTGCTGCCAACATGGTGTGTCTTGTGTTTATTGACATACAAATTCTTTCTTCCTTGAGACTGGCAAAGGTGTGAGATGTTGCCTATCCTCTGTTAAACCCAATTATATATGCCGGAAATGACACTAAGGCTACCCACCCACTTGATAGAACATAAGAAAGATACTAGCTGCAGGATAAAGACAGATGTATGCTATTTAAAAAAAAAATGTGACAACCAAATAGTTGATTGCTGTATTTGATCGCCACAATTCAGTTAAAGATGCCTCTGTGGTACAGAGAGAGTTAAGTGGAGGCATTTTCTGAATATATGCACTAGATGTCTCTTCACTAAAATGATTTTAATAGCAAGTAATGGCTGCTAGTTAAAATACCTTCTCCAGCCCTCAGTTTTAAGAAGAAAAAAAAAATTCAAGACCTGAAATAGAAGAATCTTGAACACCATTTCTTGGCATTTACCAGCCTTTACTTCCCTTATTACTTTTCTTGTCCATTTCAGTCTTTCAATTCAAAGAGCTGTGGAAACCCCTAAAGTTATATCCATTTCAGCATGGTATTGTCAATTTGGAGAGTTAATAGGTAGCATAGTTTCTGCAGAATTATGCACCTATGGTAACCTATTTTAACACTGTTTATGTTCACCAACCATGGGGTCTTGTGTTCTAAGACTTGTTGATATCTAGTGTAATGTTTACAGAGCAGGAGCCTCTTAGTGGAGTTATTTTCAATATTTAATTTAAGTAAAGAAGTCTCTCTTAATGTAATTTATTTTTGTTGCTGTAACTAATAAGAAATTTGATACCCAAAACAATATATAAAATGATTCTCAGAAATCCAAGTAAAATTAATTGAAGATATATATTAATAATTAACCAACATTATCATTATGGTTAATGTTATGGAATATAGGTTGTAGTAAGGTATTTATTCCATGTGGAGAGACAGAATGAAACACTTGACCAAATATTGTTATATTTGAATTGAATATGTGATCCATGCATCCAATAGACATTCATTAAAGCTCAACACACTATAATTGTATTGCATTGTATAACTGTATAATTGTATAACTGTATTAGCTTTGCTGAAGCCAAGTGCATTTGTGTGTGTGTGTGTGTGTGTGTGTGTGTGTGTGTGTATGTGTGTTAACTAATTTCACTTGTGTCATGAGTAAAGAGCTAGGTTTTTTTAATTTGTGTATTTTAAAAGAAATATTTATTAAGGGACACAAGCATGTATCTGGAGGTCAGAGGACAACTCCATGTGTCTGGGGGATCAGAGGACAACTTGGGGGAGTCAGTTCTATTTTTCTGCCATGTGGGTCCTGGAGACTGAACTCAGGTCATAAGGCTTGGTAGCAAGTGCCTTTACCTGCTGAGCCATCTTGGTGGCCCACTGCTGTTTTTAATGTGTTGCCTTCCTTACAAAGGGACACATAAAATAATTAAGTGCAAGCATAGTATATGCTGTCACTCCTTATTGTCTACATTGGAGGAAAGAGCAACAACCAACACAAATTGCATTGTTTAGAATAACTGCAAGGAGGCCCCTTGTGTATTCTCATGTGTGTTTAATTCACTAACTGAGACTCACTGATTTCTTACCCACATCTTTATCCCAGGGCCCCCAGGCCCTCCAGGTGGCCTGAGAATAGAAGATATCAGAGCTACCTCTGTGGCACTGACTTGGAGCCGTGGTTCAGATAATCACAGTCCCATCTCTAAATACACTATCCAGACCAAGACTATTCTCTCAGATGACTGGAAAGATGCCAAGACAGGTAAGTTTGCCTGTCTAATGAGTCTGTTCATGTTTCCACATGGTTTTCCTTTTTGTCTCTTCTAATTGTAATTTTTCTTCCCTCCAAGTCTTCCTAATGTCCTCTTTCTCCAATCCCTCCCATGACCCCCTCACTTGCTCAGATTGATGGTCTCTTTTTCTTCTATTACTATTGGTACACATATGCATATGAATGCACAAATATGTAAATAAAAGCTGCTAAATTTGTTTAGTCTTGCTTGTATATATATGATTTCAGGGCTGAGCATTTGTATTGTATAACCAGTTAGGAGGCTCTCCCTGGTTGAAGCTAATTCTGCTCTCAGTGATCATTAGTTGCCTATAGTTCCTTGTCTAGGGGTGGGACCCGGGAGACATCCCCTTCCACATTAGTGTATCTATTAGGATTATCATTGTTAAGGTCTTGTTTAGGCAGCCATGCCATTGAGGTAACCTGGGTGAAGTTTCCTATTCATTTCTAGGAGAGACAATCTCACATGTAGTGGACTTCCTGGTCTTCTGGTTATTACAATCTCTCTGCACCTTCTTGATATCCCTGAGCCTTGGGTACAGGAGTTGTGCTGTAGTTATATTCACTGGGGCTAAGCTCCCTGTGATTAATACTTCTCTGAATTATGACCAATTTTGCTTTTCTGTAATAGTCTCCATTTGCTAACAAAAGAAGCTTCTTTGATTCATGGTGAGAACAAAAATATCTGTAGGTATAAAAACATAAGGCTATGTTTTAGAATGCAGTTAGTATTATTTTATATTTGCCTAAAAGTATACATACATGTATATTGTTTTATAGGTTTTAAATACATTTGTTAATCACTAAGAAGGCAGATTTAACACATTATTTCCTGTGTGTATATATGATGTGTGTTAGTGTGTATACATGATCACATATGTGCAGTTGGACACACATGGAGGCCAGAGTCACCAATGGTGCCATTCCTCTAGAGCATCCATTTATTTGTTGTGGTAGACTTTAACTGGGACCCACGACTGCTGATTAGTCTAGGGTGACAGACCTTCCAGTTCCATGTATCTGCCTGTCTCCATCTCCCTCGATCTGGGATTCCAAGTGCATGGTAGCATGACTAGCTTTGTACATAGATGAGGGAGATCAAACTCAGATCCTCATGGCTACATAGGAATTTTATCAACAAACTATCTGCCCATCCTACTAGATGCTAGTCTCTTAGTATCTACTTCCTGTTCCCTCTCGAAGAAGGTTATATTCACCTCTGAGCCATGGCTTCCTGTTGGAGTCTGCCTTCTCATGGTAGGAGCTCCAGAGCTGTATGATTATCTTTCTACCTTTTTTTACTTGTTTTTAAGCGAAGGTCCAAGTCCATGTTTGGAATCCAACTGTTACCACCAAGAAACTCCAGTTGACCATTTATGACCTATTGCCTCTACTCCTCCAAACTATTCTAGGGAGTCAAGTAAGATTTCTCTACTGGGAGAAATCCCTGGCTTCTTGTGTTCGTAGGATGTTCAGACTAGTTCTTCATATGTGTCTGAAGGCAGCCTTTCAGCTGTAGTATCCACAAAATAGCTGCATGGCTCTTCCCATTCAAAGCTAACATAACCCGTTCATAGATGTTCACTGTTCAGCTGTTTGGAGGAGTCCTGGTGAAGCACTGGCTACCGCAGGAGCAGTCTGTCATTGCCAAGATGGGCCTTTAGGAAGGTGTTCAATGTCTCCAATCTTAAGATTTTTTAGTAGTGCTGAGGAATTGTTCCATGGGAAGTAACAGAGTGAATCTGATTGCTTCTTTGAGTTTTCTTTAATTTTTTTTTTTTTTATCTACGGACTCCCAAACTCTTTCTACATGATCAGCATAACAAACTTCACAAATTCTGTACCTTAAACCAATACAAATTGACTCTCAAAGTTTCAGATGCCAAGCATATGATACCAAGGTCTTTTCATGGCTATACTGTCTCTCAGTTCCAAAAAACCACACACCCCTTGACTTTGCAGCTTCTGATATTTTATGTGGTGTGTGTGTGTGTGTGTGTGTGTGTGTGTGTGTGTGTGTGTGTGTGTTTCTACATATACATTTAGGGGTGCACATGTACACATGTGTACATGGATTCTTGGATACCAACGGACAATTTTGAATGGTGTTACTTACAAGAAGTCTACTTTATTTTTTGTGTCAGGGTCCTTTGTTGACCTGCAGTTTGTCAACTAGTCTAAGCTAGCTGGCCAACAATCTCCAGTGATCCTCCAATCTCTGCCTCCCAAGTGCTCTAACATGCCAAGACCCCTTTTTTATTTTTTTTTAATTTTTCATATATATATGGGTTTTGCCTACCTGTATGTAAGTATACCATATATGTGTCTGCTGCCATGGAGGTGAGAAAGAGGACATCGTATCTCCTGGAACTGGGGTTACAAATGGTTGTGAACTACCATGTGGGTGCTGTGAACCAAACCCAGGTCTTCTACAAGAGCAAAAAAATGCTCGTAACTGTTGAGTGTCTCCTGAGCTCCATGCTCAATATTTTTATGTGAGTTCGGGAGGTTGAATGCAGGTCTTCATGCATATTCAGCAAGCACTTTGTAAGCTGAGCTATCTCCCCAGCTCTCTTCCAGTGTCTTTTAGAAACAAATATCACCCATGTTCCTTGCCTATGACTGCATCACTTTACTATCTATCTCCATGGTCATAGTGTTTCTCTCTCTCTGTGAGGTCTCTCCTCTTTGTCTTTTACAAAGACACTTGTCTTTGGACTTGGGGCTCACATCTAACAATATTTAGATTAATTTAAGCTTCTTCTTAAAATTCTCTGCTGAGACCCCACTGTTCACATTAGGTATTACACAGGTTCTGAATTTAGACATTGATGTATTCTTGGCTTTCTTATCATTTAATATGATACAGCCTTCTTTCTACGGGAAGCTCAAAGGCGATGAAAAGAGTAACATAGTTTACGCCATCTCAACCAGAATCATATCAACCTGCTTTTCCCCTTTACTTGATGAAGATCTTTTATTGTTGTAGACGCTTACTTGCCCTCTTTCCATCATCTTAAATCAAAGTTCTTCTGTACGTGAATTTAAGCATAGATGTGGATTTAATGTGACAGAGAAACCACATAGAATGAAAACAGAGACCAGAGGAAGCCAAAATTTTAATCAGGAAGTCAAAATTACATCTTCAGTCATTTAAACAAAGCTGTGACAAGATGATAGGGCAATTGACAAAACTAGCATTCAATGGAAAAAAAATTAAGCAGGGGGCAGCCTAAGCTAGCCCTGGCATGCAAGGCAGTCAGAAGGTAAAAGCTGGACACTGAGCACCACCTCCTCAAAGGCTGTGTGTTTATGATCTGCATAAACAGATGACAGTTCCCCAAATATTAACATAATGAGTCACAGGCAAGCCTAAAAGAACAAATTCTCCAACTGGTATACAGGTATTTACATGCACTTGTGTGTAGGCTAATTATTAAAAACATGTAGCAATGTTTGAAGCAAGCTTAAACTAAGAGATAGACCTGTCTTGGTTGTGTATTTTTATCATATCTCAATTAAATAAGCAAGCTAAGATCCTATCTTAATGATGATTTATAACCTCCCTTGAGTAGCCATAATACTAACTTCTTATAGTACATAGACGCTTAGCTCCAGATGGTGTAAGTCTACACAACGTACAAGCAATATTATTCATGGTGTCATTTTTAATTCGAGCAGAAAATCATTTTCTCCCAATAGACCACACTAGTGGATGTTCACCCAAATTCTGCCTTAGGAAGTCATCCTAGCATTTGCTCCAAGAGAGTTGGCTCTTTTCTACTCAAGGGCAGCCCCTGGATTAGCAACAAAGCTTGGCAGAGCTCCAGAGCTTGGCAGGAGCCCACACCTCAGGGGTTCTAGACAGGCAAATTGCACACACATGTGTCACTTTCTCTAGATGGTTATCAGTGACCTTTCACCTTCTTCAACACAGCATTTGTTATTGATGCTTCCGTGTCAACCCACTGTGTATGTACCGTCTCTCTGAAATGGTAAAATGAAAATGGCTAGGTAAGAAAAGGATTTAGTCAACTGCTAATTTCTATTTTGTGTTGATTTTATCGAGATCCCCCGATCATTGAAGGAAACATGGAGGCAGCAAAAGCAGTGGATTTGATCCCGTGGATGGAGTATGAATTTCGGGTGGTAGCGACCAATACTTTAGGTACAGGAGAACCCAGTATACCCTCGAACAGGATCAAAACAGATGGTGCTGGTATGTGCAATAACCTTTGTAAATGTTGTAAGGTTACAACACCCCTTTAATATGTACTAGAATGCATTTGTATGCATTCTCTGTAATCAGTGGTTCAGTTAAGAGTGTGTGTGTGTGTGTAGCCCAAAGCAATAAAATAACTACTAAAATATTAATGTAGGATATACATTAATTATTTAAAAATCTATCAGTATTATATTTTCTCAGCATATTCTACCAGAAACTATTCAAATAAAGTTTCTATGTAGAATATATGGTCTATAATATAAATTGTGACTCTTAACCACTAATCTTAAGATTAATGAATCTTAATCTTAATCATTGATTAAGATTAACCAATGTCTGTATTAAACAGGTTCAATGATTTGGGAGGTTCACTTCTTTGGCATACCACAGAAACATTTGCAGCTGAATGGCCATGTGCCTGGCACATATGGGCAGGGTTTAGGGGCAAGAAGGGTCTGTAGACAAGGGAGACAGTAAAGGTTCATGGGATCATGGCACTGAGGAGTCATGACTTAAGACACAGCTTTAGTTGTCATCTAACTAGATTTTCAAAGCATCTCAATCAATTCTGATTTACATTTTTATGCTAAGTACCAACTCCCTTTAAATACCCTTTATTTTAATAAACATTCCACTCTTCCTTTACCCCATGTTTCCAAGATAGAATGTTATTCTGATTCTAATGATATTTCTTCCTTTTATTAATCCCTGTCTATTAAAAAACATTTTTACAGGCTGAGTTCATTTAACTTTCCTTGCCCAAAATCAGAGTTTTGAGTTAAAGATTTTAAAAAAATGATTGACTGCTATTAATATTCTGCTGTGGTCTCTTAATGTCTCTTACCCATATTTTTGGCTACCCCAGTTCTTTGGCCTGATTTCCAAATAGAACTATAGGTTTTAATGTCATGGGGCATGGCCATCATGAACTACTTTCTATAGTCTGTGCAGTTTTATGCAGCTGATCTGATAAGCCTGATAGTGACAAAAGAAAGAGTATCATTAAAATTCCTGGTTTGTTTTGGAAAGACTATCCCATTGCTTATCAATGGGTTGGAGACATTCAGATAGTTGATTTAAGTCAAGGGCCATACTTGTATGTTTGAAAATTCAAATCCAGATGTCTCTTCCATTTCACGGGATATCTCTTCAAGATAGCTTTTCAAGCAGGACTCTGAACACACATCTGCTTTCTGAACTTGGATTAGAATCCTAACTGAAGCTTCAATTTCTTCCTTAAATACAAAGGCAGACGTCACCAGAAATTCTAGTTTTTGTATATTCCCCTACAAAATGACCTGGAACATTCTGTTTTCTCTACACCACAGAAATTTCATTAGGAGGAAGACGCAATCCAAGTTGAAACCGTATAGGACATAGACACTGCCTAGCCAGGTCTTGGGTTTATTTATTCATTGCTATCTCAGATGCCACCTATGTTGCAATAGTGGCTTCTGAGTGATTATTTACCCTCTCTTGAGAAACAAAGAAAAACAAATGGATTGTGACGTGACTGGCGGTTTTCACCACAGAATTCCCTACCAAGAAATCAAACTTGGTGTGTTTGAACAAGCTTTCATTTCAGAATAAAATTTCAGGAAAATCCCAAGTGTTTAAGCTGGGTTAGGTAAATATTTCAGTTGTAACATCATACCTATCTCAAGTTTAGACCATTTTTTCCTCATTGAGTTGGATTGATTTTTCTATTGTGTAAACAGTGTCTTTTCTGAACACCAGATTCCTTAGTGAATATTGTCCATAAAGTAGAAGGCAATCTTTGACATTGCTCATCTGTAGGACCTCCCTTTTTCTTAGGCATTTAGCTATAAATGATATTTTTATTCTTTAGTCTCAGATAATATTGTTTAAAGGGACTCACTACCTAGAGACAATTACTACGAAGTCTATCTTAAATTGTTTTTTTTTTTTTTATCTCACAGTAGAAGTGATGCAGTTTTTAAATCTCAGATTGAGTTTGATTATTTTATATTAGAATCTATAAAAATAATCAATATCTAGTACCACATCAGGGAGTGGTATTCCTTTGAGTGACTGTGCAAAATTGAGAGTTTTCAGCTAGAAGACATATTTGTAATTTAAGGAACAGTATTTTAATTAAAAATGGTAACAAAAGCATCCCCTTTGTTTTGTGTCCTCACAGAACACATTCTCACATCAATATCTCTGCAGTGAAGGCAGGTTAATTTTGGTAGCTTTCATAAATATCTCTGTCAGTTCAGGTCCATTTAATGAGGAAAAATAGCATCACAACCAAAAATGATATGAAAAGCATAGTGCCTTAATTTTATGCCTAATGAAACTATTATACTCTCATATTTTTATTTACTGTTTTATTTATTTTTGTTTTCTATTTTTCTTTTTTAAATGTGTTTAATAGGAAGGGGAAGATATTAGTAGCAGTAGTAGTATAGAAAAATTATTGCCATTTTGTGTGTAAACAAGTGTAGCAAATGCACTAGAATGATTCTTTTGTTTTCATAAATATAAGTACAGTAGAAATCTTTAATCCTTTCCCTTCTTTTAAATAACAAAAAACCATTATCGGATTGAGATCCGCAGAAAAATGTATTGTACACTGTGATTTCTGCTCACAACCTTTGTTTCTTCCAAACTAAATGTCCTCACCTGACCTGAGTTACTCCTTTATTGTAAGTCCACTGAGGGAGTCACAGAGATATGCTGCTGTTTCTTTATATTTACAAATATTAAAAGAACTGGTGATCTTGCTGGATGAGACATCATGGGTTCCCAATCTGTTTTCATCCTCCAATAGGAAAGCATCTATTCAAATGCGAGCCATGTGAAAAGACTTTTCAGTGTGTTCTACCACCAGGTCAAGGCCTTAGGAGTAACAAGCACTGTACAGTTCATTGGATTGGACTGTTAGCACTTCAGAATTGTGTATTAATGATATAATTGTATTGTAATCTCAAAAATAAAAGAAGCTGTTAAAAATGAGGCATCTATACATTGAAAATAGAACACTGACTGTCAGTCCTTGGTTTTATAGACTGACACATACAATCATGTTCAATCATATTTTTAAATCATAATGAAATTTTAATATAAATTGAAATTTTAATGATTAACTTTTTGTGTTAAGATGACTATGCACAATAAAGCACTAATTAAAAAATAATTTCCCAGCACATTTTGTATCAAAAGCCAATCTTTAGAAAATATATGACTTTCATATTCAGAATTTCTTGCTGGGCAATGGTGGCACACAGCTTTAGTCTTAGCTCTCGGGAGGCAGAGGCAGGTGGATCTCTGTGAGTTTGAGGCCAGCCTGGGCTACAGAGTGAGTTCCAAGAAAGGTGCAAAGCAACACAGAGAAACCCTGTCTCAGAACAAAACAATAAAAATGAACAAACAAACAAACAAACAAAAAATCCAGAATTCCTTATGTGCCAGTTTTTATGTTGTCAAATAAAGCCCAAAGAGATGTTCACTGGAAATTATTTAAGAATTAAAATATAAAAGGAAATTTGGGAATATTAGGTTCTTTCATTGGAAAGAATAATCATGATATTGAGTTGATTTCCAAGCTGTTTTGGAGTATATAAGCTGAAACATGCCAGCCCTTTTGCAAATAAAAAAAATTATTCTTTATCCAAAATGCTGGCAAAGGGATGATTTAACCTCTTACTTTCAAACTATAAATATTGTTTATTCACTATTAATAATTTATCACTTTTTAAACATTAGTTCAAAACATGCCTGCTAATGTTTATTAAGATTTACTTCCCTGAGACCAAGCATTCTATGGGAAGGCTTCTTGCTCAAGCATGGCTGAACATCCAGTGCCAACTGCTCTGTTCTCTGATTCGATTTACATATATTATGTGTCAATTCCCTTTGTGGAAAATTGCTTCTACTCTGCTAAATCTAAAAATAATCAATAAGTCAACAATCTAGGCAAAACAGCAAAATTTTCTATTAACAGACATAGTTCTTACCTTTGTGTTTTTCTTATTTTGAGTTTAAAAGCATGAACAAAATGGACACTCTCTGAAAAGAAAATGAGTCTTGAAGCATACTAGAAAGTATTTAATTTATCACAAATTAGAAGATGTTCAGTCTAATAGGGATAGTCTATTTTTAACTATTATAACTTAAAAAGTTTAAATTGGTTTTAATGAAAAGCATTGCAAAGAAATAACTTGGCAAATACACATGTCCTAAGAAGAATATTTGATTCCATATATTTTTATAACCATTTATTTAAGATTACTTTGAAATTATTTCCCCACACCCACTCTACTTGCATCTAGAGTAAAACAATATTTGATTTATTGATTTTAGAAAAAGCAGCTTTTAGTTTTTCCATAGCAAACAGAGTTTTAAATGTAGAATATTAGTTTTGGGGCTAAGAGCATTCACAGTTATTTTAATAGCTTGACCTGCAATTTGTGTATATATTAACAAATGAGCTACACTTCACCTCTTAACATCTTGTGTGCCCATTTTCACCCTCTAGTACACAGTGGTGACAGTTGAATTGTGTATTTGTATCTTGGGCTTCATATTAATCTCTTCATGTAGAAAGAAGATCACATAGCTTGATGGACAGAGGAAGAAAATGTATTTTAGTTTCTATGCAGCTGAAGTACATATTTCATCAATGAATTTATAAGACTGACATGGAACTTTTAAAATATGCTTCTTGGAGTCACAGCTCTTTGTCAGACTCTGATGCACCCCCCTTCCCCCCGAGTGTTACCTTACTAGGTACATTTTATGATGGGTGTGACTAGGTCCCTATTGTGAAGAGATTTAGTCACGGAAGCACTAACACTTCATCACCTTAGGGTGTGAGCAGATCTGGGGTGACAGCTCACATGAGCCAGTGCATTTGTCAGGGAAAGTGTATGCTTCTTGTGTAGTGCTGAATTTGGCCCACATTGCTGGGAGTGCAGGGACAGGCGTGTCTAGTTAGAAGCCAAGTCCATGTATTCAGCAAGAGGCAGTACCAGCCCTGGAGGGATTGCAAGGAGAGACAAAAGCCAAAAAGGCACTAGGATGGGCAGATTAAAGCAGTGCCACTTTTAAAAGAATGAGAAAACATGATTTCTGGGGCTAAAAGAGGAAAGATGGAGGATTGTTGAAATTTGATTATGGGGTCAAGTACAAACCAGCTGTATATGAGTTCTTCCAGGCACATCTGTGAGTTCTTCCATGCAGAACTATGTGTGAGTTCTTCTGTGTCCATTTGTGACAGGAGAGGTATGCTAGCCTGGGGGTTAAGGAAGAGTACATAAAGGACAGTTCTCTGGTATGGAAACTACATGGTGTAGTCTCCACTAGACACAGAGACCCAAGAATGATGGGAGAGGATGGATATACACACCTGCTAGTGTGGCTGAGCAGCTCCTCCTGCATCTGACTTTGCTTAGCAGATGAAGAATGCATGGTTTTCTGTGGTAAATAAGAACATCATTATCAGAAAAATAAAAAACCTTAGCTTCTAAGATTTACGTTTTGCAATTTTACTTGTTTCAGCACCAAATGTGGCTCCCTCAGATGTAGGAGGTGGGGGTGGAAGCAACCGAGAGCTGACAATAACATGGGCGGTAAGTACCAACACACTTCATGGAGATATATCGTCTATTTTTAATTGAAAACCCATTTTTATCAAAATAAATTGAAAATAAAAAGGAATATTCAACCCAAGTAAAAACAAAAAAAAAAGACACTTTTTGCCCATAACTGCACATCAGATTTCACATCCTCCCGTGCTTAGGAAGCAGTTCTCGTGCCAAACAAGATACTGGCTGCTGGGGATGTGTTGCCCTAGAAAACACCCAACTCTTTGATCCCGCAGGGACTGTGAGCACAACTGCCCACTGACCTGTTGTGAGTCATGTAACCTTTTGCCTGGATGTTTATACACTAGAGATTATGTTCACAAATGACATCAAATCCATTTCTAAACAGAACACTGGCTCTCACTCAAGCCGTGCTTCAGTCACTGTAATCCATCTTCATCTGTTTTAGCAGTCACCCAAAGGGCTTGACACTAAGAGCCAAACATTTCATCCAGTTTTCATGACTCAAAGGGAGATTCTGTGCCTGACTCTAGATTTTCAAAGCAGGAGATACTGGGACAGGGGAAGGTAAGGCAGCCACAATTTGTCTGAGTTAGACTTCTAGCTAGACACACTCTGCACAACCCACTCATTCTGTAGTTTTAGTATTTGACTGTTGAAGATATTAAAGGGTCACAATAAGGTGTCAATGATGGCAAGAAAATTGCCAGGCTTTATCTTTATTCCTTTCGTGAATTAAACTGATTTATCCAAGAAACGGATGTACAGCGTAAAGTGACTTAACTCTGCTATACAACCATTTAAATTAGATCTTCTTCAAGTGAAATCTAGGAAAAAAAAATTTTTTTGCTAGTTTGAAAATGTGTGTGTGTGTGTGTGTGTGTGTGTGTGTGTGTATGTGTTTTAGAGTCAATATTATATCCCAAAGTACAAACATTTATAAAAATTAGACCTTCAGAAGTGCAAATAAAAGGTATTACACTACCTTTAACTCAGGGCTGTCTGTACCATCACAAACCTTTTTGCAAATGATGATTGTCTTCCTGAGAAACCCTGAGTAAGTTCCAGGAAATGAAGCATGGCAGTAATGTTCAGTAAGCAGGTGCCCAAAGCCAGCCCCTTGCACATGGGAGTGGTCCCACTCTTCCTCCAAGGTACTTAGACTCCTACTCCTCCTAAAAATCACTTTCTGATGATAACCAAGACATTCTAGAATCTGGATTCATATTATGGCCTTTAAATTGTGCAGTTCAGTCATTCATCCTGTGTCTTTTCAGCCCTGCTCTAGGTTCTGAGGATGAAAAAGAAAGCAAATTCACCAACTCCTGTCTTTGTACAACTTATTTTTCAGCAGTAGATAAAGAACGTAAATGTGTAGAATTGACCACAACAATATGAAAGGAGAAAAAGAAAAAGAAAGCCAGGAGGTTGCTGCAGATTCTTAGAAGGCAGATTCCATGGGCTGAGAAAATACTGTATGGGAAGTAATGCACATCCTCCCACAGTGAGGGAGGGAAGAATTAGTTGGTGGTGGATGGAATGGGGGTTGCGGGCACACAAGTGTTCAATGAGCAGCAAGGACACCACTCTATGGCATCATCTCATGGCATCTTCACAACTGTCATTAATTTATGAAGTAAATACCTAATTTTGCCAAGAGCATGCTTCTCTGTGTGACTGTATTCTCATAAGACGCTTCCCTCTGAACTGTATCACAAAGCTATTTGTTATTTGAATTTTTATTTAGCCTTTGTCAAGAGAATACCATTATGGTAACAACTTTGGTTACATTGTGGCATTTAAGCCATTTGATGGAGAAGAATGGAAGAAAGTGACCGTTACTAACCCAGACACTGGTCGCTATGTCCACAAAGATGAAACCATGACCCCTTCCACTGCATTTCAAGTAAAAGTGAAAGCATTCAACAATAAAGGAGATGGGCCCTACAGCCTTGTCGCTGTCATCAACTCAGCACAAGATGGTAGGTGAATGAGAGACCTGGCTGCTGTCATGGAGGAGGAGAACTAGAACCATTAGAAGGATCTAGTTTGTTTTCTTTTAGGCATTGTATGTGGAGATCTTCTTATATCACTGTGTGCTCAGTAAGCAAGTATTCTCTTAAGCCAATTTTAAATGTCAGCCTTCCCATGTAAATAACAGAAATGCTGCTATAAATATTTTAAATCCTTTTCATTCTTCTGAGTCTGTTCTTGTAAATTAGGAAATTGCTCTTAAAACAGTTGGCTGATGAAATCCAGTCCTAATGATTATAATTTTGAATCCTGAATTCTCCATTCTTGAATAACTTTGCAGAGTCTATGTTTTTCTGTGTGCTTGGAAAAAATATTTTGTTATTTTATATATGTGGTTATTTTGCCTATATGTAGTGGGCTTCAGGTCCTCTGGAAATGTAGTTACAGATGGTTGTGAGCCATTAAGTGTGAGTAGAACCTGGGTCCTCTGGAAGGCCAGTGAGTGCTCATGATTACTGAGCCATCTCTCCAGCCCATGAGTCTATGTAGTTTCAAACTCCACTACTAAAAAAGAAACCCAGAATTGGTTATCCAATACCAAGTGTTGAGTCCAGACATTATATATATATATATATATATATGTAACAAAAACAACAACAAAAAAAACCTTAGCAAGTTATGTTTATATAGTTCAATGACAATTAAAGTTCAATAACAACAATTAGAGAAGTAGAAATCATGAATTTGAGAGAGAGCGAGGGGATACATGTGAATGGCTGAAGGAAGAAGGAAAGAAGGAAATGATGTAATTTTTATGTAGTATTTGTAAAATTGCCTGGAATTTTAACTTGAATTTTATCTAATAGCAGCATTTATGTACATTTTGTTATTACATTAAATATTGGTGTGTGTGTGTGTATGTGTGTGTGTGTGTGTGTGTGTGTGTGTGTTGAACCTGAGTGTTGATATGTGGGCATATTAGTGTGTACATGTGCAGGTCACGGGGAACCTTACTACCTTGTTTTTTTGTTTGTTTGTTCGTTTTTGTTTTTTTTCCTTTTGAGACAGGGTCTTTTCCTGCTCTGAATACTAAGAGTTGGCTGGGTTGACTGGCCAAGAGCACCAAGGGTATACCTGCCTCTGCCTCCCAGCTCAGAAGTCATAGGCATGTATCACAGTACTTAGCATTTTGCTTTTCTTAATGCAGTCTGGGGCTCAAGCTAGGGTTTTCTTGCTTGCAGGGCAAGCTCTTCACAGCTAGCTGAGATACCTTCCCTAGCCAGTTGAAAATTTTCTATAAAGGAGAAAAACTGTCCCTGGAAGGCCTGCTCTTTTCTGAGGAGAGACAGAGGAGAAGTGGGTCTGGGGAAGTGGGGAGGTGTGTGGAGGAACTGGGAGAAGAGGAGGGCGGAAAAATGTTATCAGGATGTAATAAGATAGGATAGAAGAAAATGGAGATGAATTTTTAAACCATCTTATTAAATAAGAAAGACGGAGCCAAATAAAGGGGTGAAAGCCTTAGAGATCAGGGAAATAGTGATAGCCACCAACCTTACCTCTCCAGCTCTGCAGTTACCAAAATGAGGTATTTCCTGTCTAATGTGAGCCTTTATTGCCTTACTGTTCTGTCCTCTCATTGGCTCTTAGCCCAGCTACCTCACTTCCTTGTCATTGCCTGTCTATACAGACCTCCAGGTCTCTATGGTTGGTACTGGGATTAAAGGTGTGTGTCATCACGCTTGGCTGTTTCCTAGTGTGTCCTTGAACACACAGAGACCCTGTCTACCAACTTATCTGATTAAGGGCATGTGCTACTGCTGCCTGACTTCTATGTTTACTTAAAAATGCTGGCCTTTTCCCCCTTGGTCTCCATGCATGATTTATTTATTAACATACAAATAAAATCACCACATTTCCCCTTTTCATCTAATATAAGTAATAAAAAGTTATAATTAATACAAGAAAAACTATATACAATAAGTACAGTAACTATATATAATATATACAAGCAATAAATATATCAACAATGTCTAGTCCATTTGTATTTGACAAATTTAGAGAAAATATTTATTATCTATTTTATTTTCATGAGTCCAAAATGTACCTAATTCACCACAAGAAAATAAATAAGTCAATTAAAAGAAGAGAAAAACATTTCTTATAAGCCATTTGAGAATAGGGCAGTGGTATTCTCATGTTTTCTGGGACTGTTCAGTAAACGAAGCATACTTGTTGAGGACTTTTTATGTACATGCAAACAGCACACAGTTTCAGGTTAAACACAATTAGGTTGCTGTCTGTGATTCCCCCATTTAAACAGCTAGGTTCAGGCGGCAAAGCACTTACTTTTGTAAGTGTGAGGACCTTAGATTCGATTCCAGCACACAGAAAAAAAATGAGGAGCTATAGTGTGCCTGTGACCTCAAGGCTAGGGAGGTAGAGACAACAGGATCAACAGGATCCATGATGCTAACTGGCCAAACAGGCTAGCCAAATAAGTGGGCTCTGGGTCCACTGACCTTGTCTAGACAAGAGATGGAAAAGCAGTTGAGGAAGATATCTGAGGATAAGTCTTCTTACCTCCACATGCACACACATACATGTGTATATGCACCTATAACACAACACAAAAGATATAATTGTGTCAGGGAGAAGGCTCTCCTGTCCAGGGGCTTCCTGGGAGGACCAGAATTCAGATCTCCAGCACTCATGTGAGAGAAAAAAGTCTTAGAGGCTCCTACCTATAGTGCCAGTGCAAAGGCAGAGTTTGGTGGTCAGCTACCCCTGTCTATCAGTGAGAGACCACATCCCCAAAAATAAGGTTGGAAAATATAGAAGAAGACATCTGTCTCTCTCTCTCTCTCTCACACACACACACACACACACACACACACACACACACACACAGAGTCACCCCTATTATTTCTCTGTATTCGTATGTATTCTGTCAATAATCGATGGATGGAAAAGAAAATGGAGATTTTATGCTTTCTGTCCTAATAAAATACTCTTGGCTAGGTTTCTCTTGGTGCACACAGGAGTAACACTACAAAAAGAATTCAAAAACTGCAGTATTGTGCAGTTCTCTTTTGTTCTTTTAGAGAAAAGAATCCAGTGTCCTGGCCTGGCTGATTTACAAATTGTGTTGTTGTCTGGAAACAAGGTCTCATTTACTGTGCAACCCAGGCCAGCCTTAAACTCTCAGAAATCCTCCTGCCTCAGCCTTCTGAAATCACAACTATGTGCCACCAGGCTGGCAACATATGACTCAAAAATAAATGTAGCGCTGTCTCTTAGAAGTCAATGGGAATTCTTAACATATATTCTGTATTAGCTTCCATATTTCTAAGAAATTTTATTGTATTTCAAATTATCTTATGTTTAAAACAAATGTTATTTTACATATAAAATATTACTTTAAAATACAGACATTAGAAGTAGTCAGCTGAGTAATTTGTCTCAACTAAACTAACTATGTATCTCCAGAGAATAAAAGTAAAAAATCATTTCAGTTCAAAACCAGGCAACAAGCACTCCCAGTGGTATAGTGTTTCCCCCTTATGTGTTGTCTTCTTGGGGTTAAAAACAGGACTTCATCTCATGTGAGAGGCTGTCGGAGTCCAGATCCAACCTGTTGGAGGGTTCTTGAGGGGAGGAGAGAGGAATGATTCTCTGACCCTGAGTAAGTTTTCACTAGAGAGCCTTTGTGGGTCCCCACAATCTGACAGAGAAAATACAGGTTATAATTATTTCAATTATCTTTCCATCCTGTCTTGATTTTGTTCTCCTGTTTCTTTTGATGCTAAAGTCGGCGTTTAGGCAAAGGCCATGCTTCTCATGTAGTCAGTCCTAGGTGTTTGTATTAATCACATTTCTTTCTTGAGTATTTCACTAGGCTCATAAAATCTGCCTGGGCTGCAACTTGTGGAAGCTGTCTGTCATTCTTCTGCTAAGATGCCAGTCATGGCACCACTTGTTTACTTTGACTGGGAGAGGTAGCTTCTCACATGTGGGACATTTCTTAACATTAAGTAGGATTATGTCTTTTTAATGAAAGATAATAAAAATTGATGACCCCCTGCTTCAAGGATTCTGTGGTTCTTCGTGTAAATTTCACCAGGGATGTACATTTTTTTTGAGGGGGAGAAACCTTTGATACACATTTGACTGGATGCCCAGTTGGAAGATTAGGCATGGAAAAGCTCTCCAGAGCCCAAGAAACAGGGATGCCACAACTTGTTTCAAGGATCTTGAACTATTTTATAATTTTAGCTTAAACATGAGAGGGAAATTTTTTAATAGTTCTCTTTACTGGTAATTTACATTAATAGCAATAAGAAAATTAATTTTCATGAATGCCTCTTTATCCTAAATACTAATTTCCCCATTTTTGGAAAGTAAAAGTGATGAATTATGTAATTAAATTTAATTTGTATCAAAAGGCTATATAGAAATACCAGTTGGGAGTGTTTCTAAAAGTACAGTAACTCCTTTGAACATCCTGAGACCTCTGAAGTTTCCTTTTTTGTTTAAGTGTGGTGTGTGTGTGTGTGTGTGTGTGTGTGTGTGTGTGTGTGTGTATGGACATGTGTGTGTGTCTGTGTGTGTGTGTGCACATGTGTAAACATACATGAATGTGAATATGCACGTGTACTTATCACCACTAACCACAGTTAAAATAAAAACAATAGAAATGGATAAATATGAAGACTATTAAAACTTATTTATAAAATGTTATCATTCTATTTTATTCATATACAAATGAACTTTATTTGAACTTTTGTATAAACTTCAAGAACTTTATTTGAATTTTTTACATAAACTTCTGGCTGAAAAGTAACACTCTCACCCAATTTTAGCTCCCAGCGAAGCCCCCACAGAAATTGGGGTGAAAGTGCTATCATCTTCAGAGATATCTGTTCATTGGAAGCATGTTTTAGAGAAAATCGTGGAAAGCTATCAGGTGAGTTAAGTTTGTTTTAATAAAAAAGTATGTTTATTCATAAATATGTAAATGTAGCTTTTATAATAAGCTTAGTGTTTCAATGTCTGGTGTATCAATGGTTAATTTGGTATTGAACACCCTATTCTCTTCTGTTTAGTGGTCTGGATATCTATATGCAAGCTGTAAAGGATAAGAGAGAGATTGCCTCAATCTGATCATTACACACCATATGTGTGTGTGTGTGTGTGTGTGTGTGTGTGTGTGTGTGTGTGTGCACGCACTGAGCATTATGGACCCAATAAACACATAAAGATATTATCTCTCATTTAAACAATTGAGTAATAGCCAGGTGTGGTGGTGCACACCCTTAATCCCAGCACTCAGGAGGCAGATGCAGGATGATCTCTGAGTTAAGGCCAGCCTGGTCTACAAAGATAGTTCCAGGACAACCACGGCTACACAGAGAAATCCTGTCTTGAAAAACAACAAACAAACAACAACAGCAAAACAAATTGAATAACACAAAGGTTTCTACCTGGCTTGTCTTGGAGAGACATAGAGACCTCTGTGCTCTCAATGATTAGGCTAAAAAAACACTTAGTAATGCTCATCCTGTCTCTCTCACTACAGGTCAAACCCAATGTTTCCATGTACTGGGCAAGTACTCCACCACTAAGCCGTACCTGAACCTTATAGG
Source organism: Onychomys torridus (assembly GCF_903995425.1). NCBI lineage: Eukaryota > Metazoa > Chordata > Mammalia > Rodentia > Cricetidae > Onychomys > Onychomys torridus. Next base: position 57,093,284 of record NC_050458.1, read on the forward strand.
TCACATTCTTGTAAGATATATAGCCTCATAAAATGCTGGCAACCCTCAAGATTTTAAACAGCATTTTGGTAATTCCTATCAGCATTTTAAAAGGAATATCTTCTTTCATTTACTAGTTCCCATTATAAATACTACATTAGAATACCATTATAAATATACTAAATACATGCCTCATAATATTCAGGAAAGACATTTACCTCTTTCTTGGTTAGTCAGAAAGTGAACATGCTCCATCCATTCTAATATTATTCCCAAACACAGGGTCCAAGTGACCACACATAGGCTGAATCTCTCTAAGTGACTGTAGTGTGAACCCTCTGAAACTGGGAGCCAAGACCACTTATCCCTTGAGTTATTACTGTTGTATATTTCATCAGCAAACTCAGCCAAGAACAGTTCTGTGAACATGGTAGACATTTGCCATTTATTTCTTGAGTACTGTATTAGTTACTTTTCTCATGACATTGACAAAATACCAGACAAAGGATACACAAGAAGGGAGGATTCACTTTCAGTAATAGTTTGAGGATTCTGTGCATAATGGAAGGGAAGTAATGGAGGCATGAGCTGGTGGCAGCTCGTCACATGACCTGGTGGTAGCTTCTACTATCAAGAAGCAGCCTGGTACACTTTCTCCTTTGTGTTCAGTCTGAGACCCCAGTCCATGGAATCATACTACCCATGTTCATTTTTGTTTTTATTTGCTTCTTTTACGTACCACCCACAGTTTCCCCAACCTCTACTCCTCCTAGAACCCCCTCTCTTCTCCCCCTTATCTACCCCCCTCTGTTTCCTCTTCAGAAAAGAGCAGGTCTCCAAGAGACAATATCCAGACTAGACAAAGCAAGATAAAATAAGACAAAGCAAAAACCCTCAAATAGGGGCTGGACAAAGAAATCCAATAAGAGGAAAAAAAATCTCAAGAGCAGTCAAAATGGTCAGAGATACACCCACTCCCACAGCTAGGAGTCTCTTAAGAACATCAAGATAACAGCCATAACAATGCAGATGACCTGGTTGCACAACATGCAGACCCCATGTTTGTCATTTTTGTCTCTGTGAGCCCATGTGATCCCTGCCTAGTTGATTCACTGGGCCATGTTCTGGTGTCCTCCATCCCCTCTGACCTCTACGGTCTTTCCTCTCCCTCTTCCATGGGTCTTCCTGATCTCCTAGAGGAGGGACCCAATAAAGACCTTCAATTTAGACTCTTTCTTCACAAAATGTCTGGCTGTGAGTCTGAACTCACCTGTTCCCATCTGCTTCCGGAGGAAACCTCTGTGATAATGACTGGACAAGGCAGTGATCTATGAGTATAGCATTAGGAATCATTTCACTGATTTTTTTTTTTTTTTTAACCAATCGTGTTTGGTCTCTAGGCTATCCTATCTCAGGTTCCTGGCCATCCAGGCAGTGTAGGGTTACTGCCTCCCTCTTGTGGCATGGACCTCAAATTAAACCAAACATTTCTTGGCTACACCCACATACTCTGTGCCATTGCCCAGCAAATCTTGCAGGCAGAACAAACTGTAGGTGGAGGGATTTGTGGCTGGGTTGGTGTCTATGTTTCTCCTTCTGTAACCTGCAGAGTACGTTCTCCAGCCAAAGAGACTGATGCTAGGCCAGAAAGTTGTCCTTTGAAAATTGACGGTGAGGCCCCATTGCTGAGGATAACTTCCACTCAGCTCTTTGAATGCAGAGAGGTTGAGCTGATGTAGGCTTGAAGCCTTCACCTCTATATTTAGTACTACCCACACTTAAGATGGGTCTTACTATCTCTTAATTTTCAAAGAAGAAAATTCTCTAGAGATATACACAGAGATTTATTTCTACTGTGATTCTAATTCCCGTTGCATTAACAGTCACCAACAATCAATGCAAATTCTGATAGTAATAATAAGGTTCTGTTCAATGAAGTGTTACATATTGGTTCTCTGGAGGCCAGAGTTCTGAGATCTGGCCACAAAAGGAACCAAAGCCTTTAAGCAGAAAGACACAGACTAACAAGAAGGGATTGTTGCAGCACAGGTCATGATTTGGGTTGATCTCTGAGTGTTTTTGCAAGGGCTCAGATAAAGGAGGCTGGAAATGACAAGGGCAGACTGAAAGTACCCAGTATTTACAAATTAGCAACTCTGAATCACATTAAGCAATTGGGAAGCAGCATCAAGCAAAGACTCACTAGATGCTGTAAATCTGTGTCAATAATCCTTGTGCCTCTGGGAGAGCACAATGGTATTTAATGATTGAAACAAAAATAAAGTTTTGGACTACAAGGGTATTTTTTTTCATCCTTTGTATCATTTATCTCTATCTAATAAAAAGTAAAAGTATATAATCTACCTCATCAAGTCAATGGATAAAATGTGCTTTTTACTCTATTAAGAACATGCTTGTTAAGGGCTGGAGAGATGGCTCAGTGGTTAAGAGCAGTGGCTGCTCTTCAAGGAGGACCTGGTATCCTTTCCCAGCACCTGCACATTGGCTCAGACTGATTTGTAACTCCAGTTCCAGAGGATGTCATGCCCTCTGCTGGCCTTTGTTGGTACAAGGCATGCATATGGTCCAAATACACATATGAGGGCAAAGCACCCCTATACATAAAATAAAAATATAAAAAAGAACACGCTACAGAATTATATAGTAACTTTGTCATATATATTTCAACCAACATGGTAAAAAAAGATGTGGAAAGCTATACAGTGATGTCAATCATTTGAACAACAATCAGAATATAAGCTTTTTGATTGAGAATGTATCTCAATTAAGTATTCACAAAGGGCAAAAAATGATCTTTGGCAAATAGGTTTTTTTTCCAGAAGATAATTTGAAGAGCAGAGCCTATGCCCTGTCATAGCTTAGTCTCTCAGATTTCTGGTTCTTTGGAGCATAACATTTTACAAAGTTATGAACTATGGTGCAAAGCAGACATGGCTCCATATACCATCTCTGTCCCTCAGCAAGCCTGGGGAGAACGTACACAAACATTCTTGGTTTCTTTATGTCTAAAGTTGAGGAAGTCATACTCGCCTCATCAGATTATGGAAAGGAACTTAACCCACATGTGGACTTTTCCCTGCTCTGTGTCATGGGCCTTTAGAAGTGACTGTGACAATGGTGATGGTGATGATGATGGTGGTGGTGATGGTGAGTAGGAAGAGGAGGACAAAAGGGACATGGATTAGAATATTCATAGATCCAAGGATGAAAGCAGCTGTTGAGTCTCCTTTAAACACATAATAAAGTTCATCTATTGAATTCACACATCACATGTCTAACTGATAACTTACATAGTCAGATTTTAATCTGGACTTTGTCCTGAGAACAAATAATTTACAATGCTTGAAGTAAATTTTATAATTAATCTCTCTATTTGTCCTTAAAGAGCTTCTCATTCAGAATCTTGACTATCAAACAGATAAAAATAAAAGCTTAAAATAGAAAAGGAATTGGCACTTACTTTTCCTGTAAGAAAATATTTCTGTGAATATATGGGGTGAGGTAGACCAACTATTATAGGATTATTGTTTTGATTTTAAAATATGTGAGAAGCCAATGCTGTTTAATGACATGAAAAACAGCCCCTTCCCTTTCCTAAAATATGTGATAAATCTGAGTTACAACAAAAGCATCATATTAAAAATATGAAATAAAATACAATGCTGAGAAAAATCCTACATCTTTCATGGTTAGGCCCAATTCAAGATTAACCTCTTGATACATCAAATACATCAACTACAGGTAGTTGAATCTAAAAATTAATATCTCCCTCTCCCTCTCCCTCTCCCTTTGTGTGTGTGTGTGTGTGTGTGTGTGTGTGTGTGTGTGTGTGTGATTTTAAAATGTATCTTGGAAAGTTTAAAAGTCATTACCACTCTTTACCACTCTTCTTGATGAAAGAGTCCCCCTCTTCCAGGCCTAACCTACAGTTTTCCTAAGATGTGAAGTTATTCTTATCAGTGGTGTTTTGACAACATTGAGCTCCTACTCAGGAGTTCACAAAAGACTTAGTCTGTTCACTCAATGGAAGAACATTTCCTAAAATAACTTAATGAAAATAAGCCAACTAGGCTATGATTGCAAGACTCTTGTGAGCAGAGTTACTATGAACACAGTCATCATAGGGAATTTGTAATGCAGAGGCCATAAAAGGTTACAGGGGAAACTTAGCTGAGTGTGGAACAGTCTTAAGAGAGGGCTCAATTGTCTTCCTTTGGAGAAGGCATCTGTCTTAGTCAGAATCTCTAACACAGGGAAATAGGGAAAGGTGATTTTTTTATTATTGTATTATTTTTTAACTTATTTTAACGTTGCTCTAGGGAATGGTTGGGAAGAATTGACTAAGTTATCATTAGATGCAGAGGTGGTCAATGTTAATGGCAGCTACTCTGAACAGCCAGCAGACCACCCTAGAGACTTTGAAACTTGGTATCTATCTATGGTTCAGAATGGCTCTGGTTTGAAGAGAAGGTCAATCAATCTGCCACTCATCATGCCACTGCCAACACCTACTGAGTGAGTTTCACACCAGACACGCTGAATGTGGAGGCATTGCTGTTGGCAGAGGCAGAAAGACAAGCTGTCTTACATTCACTAGAAACTGTCTGCAGCCTGCTCAGCATAGGCTGATGTCTGCACCCAAGGCCAGAATAAAAAAATAAATATATATATTAAGATTTCTTTATTTTCATCTTCTGTGTATGAGTGTTTTGCCTGCATGTATGCATGTGCATCACTTGTGGGAAGTACCCACTGAGTCAGAAAGGGGTACGATATCACCCTGAACATGAAGTTACAGGCTATTGCAAACCACCATGTGGATGTTGGGAGCTGAATCAGCTCCTCTGCAAGTGCCACCAGTGATCTTAATCCCTGGCCTATCGATCTAGCCCAGTGAAAGGGGATTTTTGAAGAGCTCCCAATGGGTTTACCAACACAGATTTTAATGATTGATATTGTTAATTGTCATAGAAAGGTCTAGTGCTTGCGCTAGTCTAGCATCTGGATAATTTACAGTTCTTTTGCTGAGACTGAGTTTTTCTGTGTTCGTCTGTTACGTTTTTTATTTAAAGTACCATGCTCAGTTTTGCCTAGAGCATTAAATCTTTATTAGAGGACTAGTCACGGGAAATAGGGTGTGTTTTGCATAAACCTCCTGATTTAAGGAAAAAATTAATTCAGAAATATGTTTCAAAACAAACAGATAGCAAATAGTAAAATAGGTCCAAGTTTTTAAAAGATCTAGAATGCTGAGCACATCATAACCCAAAGTGTTACATTTGCTCTGACTGACACTACAGACTGTGTCCCTTATACTGAATCATTTTCTCATGGATCAGTTTAATATTTAACACACATCAGCTTGGATGAAAGGTCAAGAAGCCCAAGTCTATCCTCTATTTGGAAGTGAATTTTAACTTCACAATTAACAACTAATTCAGATGGAAATGTTAATGTAATATTTTTACAAAATGTTTATTATATTCTTTGACAATTCTGAATTTGGGGCATTTTCGCCCCCATTATGCTCTCTTATACCCACCTCTGGTACTTCGATATATTTTCTTTTGGCCCACTGAATTTAATTAAGTTTTTTAATAGGAGTCTGGTGGTGGAGTGGGTGTTTACTAGAACATAAGAACCTTACTAGTTGGTATATCAATGAGGAAAATGAATTTCCTCCATACCAAATAACTGCCCTTAGACTGTCAGTGAGATATGAGGATTTCTGACTCTTGTCCATGGGATAATGCCACATTTTGCATTTACATACCTACTTCTGCTTACTTTAGGACTCATTAAGACATAAGTCATGAGTAAAATATTTAAAGAGAGGCTAACTATGCAAGGAAGCTATCTGTGTTTATTTGTGAGATTTTGATTTTCATATGAACAAAGCCATACAAGTCGAATTTTGAAACAAAGACACAGGGGGCTCCTTTAAATGATCTTTTTGATCCCAAGTTACAAGATCATCACTTCTGTTGGTTCTAAATGTTAGTTAAAAACTCTTACTCTATTGGTCTTTGGAGAGTTGGATAAACAAAAGAATGCATCTTTTTTGGGTATCACTTCAAAGATTAAATTTTTAAAAATGCAGTTATGTCCTTTTACCTGACATCCCAAATGTCACATGGAATTTGGGGGGAAATGTGTGCTATTCTTCCTCATTTTATCACATGAATTTTATAGAAATCTTATTGTTTTAATCTCTGTCTTGGGTAGGGTCACTATTGCTGTGATGAAACACCATGACTAAAAACAAGTTGGGGGTGAAAGGATTTATTGTGACTGTGATTCTGCATCACAGTTCATGATTGAAGATACTCGAGGAGGGAACTCACACAGGGCAGGAACCTGGAGGCAGGAGCTGATGCAGAGGCCGTGAAGGAGAGAGCAGACTGACTGACTTCTCATGGCTTGCTCAGCCTGCTTTCCTATAGAACCCAGGGGTACCAGCCCAGGGGTGGCACCACCCATCGTGGGCTCGGATCTCCTACATTCATCACTAATTAAGAAAAAGTCCTGTGGGCTTGCCTATATCCTGATCTCATGGAGGCATTTTTGAAATTGTCCTTCACTCCTCTCAGATGACTCTAACTTGTGTTAAGTTAACATAAATTATTCAGCATGGTCTATGCACTCCTCTTTGAAGTGGATTAAGTACTACTATGGAATGATGCTTTACGATGTTGTTATTCAATACATGTAAATGTCAAGACTCAGGAACCTTAAAGTCCTTGTTGTTGTTGTTGTTTGTTTGTTTTTTAATTTTTATTTTCCAGAGCTGAGAACCAAACCCAGGGCCTTGTCCATGCTAGGCAAGCACTGTACCACTGAGCTAAATCCCCAACCCCAAGTCCTTGGTTTTAATGGCTGTTTGCCAGGAAGCATTCTACCCTTCTGTGTTTGTCTAGAAGATATTTTATGTGGATGATCCTAATGAAGTGTCTGGAATTTCCCAGAATGTAGATACTCATTGTATTTCTCCTCTAGTTAACAAGAAAAATGCCTTGTGCATTGTCTAGTTCAAAGTCCCATATTGATGATGGCCTGAGGTTTTTTCCTCAGAACCAGTGTGACAAAAATAGTCAGGTGTTGATGGCCATGTACAACTGGAGTCTTCCCAAGAGGCTCTTGCCCTATCCAGAAGTCTAAAACACACCTGTCAGCAGAAATCAGCCTGTGGTGCATTTTCACTCGTTCTGTCTTGAGATAATAGAAATGCCAGTGACTGCATCAAAACCATCCAAAATTATGATAGGGACATCATCAAAATGATCATTAGAAGGAAAGTAAAATAATACAGAAGAAACCAATAAACAATGAGCAATTATCCTGCCTTGGAAACTCACACATCTGACATGTAAAGTTGACAATGTACCAAGTGGACTCACCTCACTGAGTTCCATTTTATTCTGGTCATGTGTGCTAACATAAGTGAGAAACTTACTATCATATTACATTAGGGAATTTTTATCAGGGCATTTTGGCTGGTTTAAAAAATAAATTCCCTTTGCTTTAAGCAGTAAATCTAAATATGTAAAATTTGAATATACTCATAAAATCAATTTTATTCAGGTTTTCTTACATAGTTATTGATTTAATACCCCCAGTCTTTATTTTAAGAACCAAATTCAAATTTATAACTTGTATTAAGCTTTGAGACAAAGAAGGCTGTAGTTAACAAAAATAATAATTTCTAATAATAACATGGAAAATATCTCTTTGAATATCTTAATTGGAGGTAACTTATATAACTCACCAAATAATTAGGCATTTTCCAGAGTCTGGAACTGTGCATTCAATGGGCCCACAAGGTGGAATGAGAAAAACTGCTTCTGCAAGTTGTCTACAGACTTCCACATGTAGCCCATAGCATACAATCATGTATGCACACACACACACACACACACACACACACACACACACACACAAATAATCATAAGTGATTGTTAGTTGTATTGATTTGATATTTTAAGGGAGTAAAAGTAAATAGCTAGCATACATATATACATGCACACATAATATTACATACCTGTTTACATCTGAAAGGATTTTGTTAGAAGAAAGTTATTTGCCAGTGCATCCTAGGCCACACAATGACAAATATACCTTGGTCAAGCTAGGTATATTTCTGCCATACTGTCAAAAGCTCATAATGAATCGAAACCATGTAAGCAGACATAAAACAAGACATTAAGATTGAAGTTATTGTCACAAATATTTGCAGAGACGGTCACTCTCATATTTTGAAAGCAGATCTTATCCGCCTCCCTGCCTTCTCTCTCTCCCTCTCATTGAAACAAGGCAACTACAGTCAGTGGAGTGTGGATTTTATTTAAATGTACTAGTTAGATCTCACAATGCAAAGGCCAATGGGAGGGTAAACGTGCTGTTATGTGTCACTGAAACTGTGGTGACACCACACCAGTGAAACAAAACCCACAGCAATGAACTTTTCACACCAAGAGCCGAATTGCAGCAAAGTGTCACTTCCCTTGGATATTTGCAGATTCGGTACTGGGCTGCGCACGACAAAGAAGCGGCCGCGCATCGAGTTCAAGTCACTAGCCAGGAGTATTCCGCCAGGCTAGAGAACCTTCTGCCTGACACCCAGTACTTCATCGAGGTGGGAGCCTGCAACAGTGCCGGGTGTGGCCCTTCAAGCGACGTGATTGAGGCCTTCACCAGAAAAGCCCGTGAGTATCATAACCTGATTTTAGATACATCCAAAGCTACCACTTGATTAAATCGAGATCTTGATTGTAGGCAGGTATGAAAAGAATGTTCTATCTAGCTGCTCATAGACTTTTGGTTTCCAGTGCCGCCTCGAATGTCTTTTGGCCTTCCTAGCTGTTGTTGATAGGGGAGAATTGAGAAGCATACTCTTACACATTGTTTTATTCTGCTTCCCAGTACCTTTAGAAAGTCCCTCCTTCAAACTGCAGACCATTAGAAAATCAACTAGTCTACCTTCTAAATTGATTAATTTAATTTTTTTTCATACAGATGCATCAATAGCATAATAAAATCACAGCTGTGCTTATTTTCCTGTGCTTTATTCATAGATCATCACTGTATAACATAGACACAAGCTAAATTCTCTGCTGATGCAACTGTTCTCTGTTCTCTTTGTTCACCTGTCAAGTTTTTCTGTTCTGCTCAGACCTGGGCATTCTTATCTCTCCATCTTCACTTTGACATTTTTCTTCTGGAACCCAGTTGAGTAGGTAGTCAAAGGAACACTTGTCTGCAGGACTCTAGAGGCATTCACAAGTATCTCTAAGTGATTACGAGAATCACTAAGGATTGTATCTCCTGGTATACTGACAGAGGTAGACGGTGTCAGACTTGGTTCTGAGTTCTACTCTGAACTGCCCTAAACCTGCGACAGCAGACAATTAACTTTCCTCTTTCAATTTTGCTTTTCTTTATTTTGCAAATGGGGCACCATTTTCTTCTTCTTCATCCTATTCTCTTATTACAAATATGTGTTATATCTGGGATAGTTCTATACAGGAAAGATGCAAAAGAAACCACACCAAACCTTAAAACTCAAGCTAAAACCCTGTTAAATAAGTGTGATCATGTCCACAGGACAATAGGATAAGTGAACTGATACAACTGACAATGATTTATGTGGCAGCCAAATCTGGTGGAGTGGCTGAAAGGACTTTGAAACAATGCCCTGAAAGCTGGAATGTAAGTGATGAAAAATAAGAAGGACCCATTTTGTGACAAGCTGGGAGAAGATTGTTTTGGAGAGAAAAAAGAATAAATATGCAGAATTTAAAATATTTAATTTTGGAAATACCTATAGGACCAGAACATGGCTCTGAGGTAAAGAGGGGAGAGTGTGTTGTACTTTTAAAGTGTGGAGTATTTTGTAGGTCATCATTAAAAGTTGGGGTACTCTCTGAGTGTGATAATAGCCTGTTTTCTCAAGTCAGAAAGATACCCAGTTATGCTGTTTGAAGCCATCGTTCCGGCTTCCATGCAAGCATTAAGTCACAATTAGAGTAAAACAGAAGAGCCAGTCCAGATCTGAGAAGAGAACCATTGGCAGCTAGTATGAAGGGGTAGTGTAGAGAGATGTGGAAATTATTCCTCATGTGGAGTTGGCTGAACATATTGGTAACTTGGGTGTTGGCAATAAATAGAAGAAAAGAACAAATACCAGATTTTTGCTTGAGAAAGTAGAAGCATGTTTGTGCAGTTTTCAAATGATAGGAAATACTCATAAAAGGCAGATTTGACATTGCACAGTGACTAGCAATTCACCCTTATTATATTACATTTGGACATCAGACATTCAACATGGACAAGAAGTTCAACACATATTCAGAGGACAACAGATAGATTAGGGCTATAGACCGACTTGAAGTATTTAATTGTGCAAGATTCACAGATAGAGTAGGGATGTGTATGCAGAATCAAATCTAAAGCCCTTCAACACTTGGATATTGATCAGAAAGCACAGAGTTAGTTCACAATTATCAGCCTGGGAGAAAACAGCAGCAAAGAGGCAGGGTGGGTGGGGGAGTGTCCTGATAAGACACAGAGGATTCGAGAAAAGAACCAGAGGTCTAGAAAAGCATCAACTCTGCAAAGTCAGAAACAGCCAAAACAAACACCATTAGATTTGGTCAAGATTGGTGACCTCGACAGCAACAGTCTAAAGAGACTGGAAGAGAAAGAAATCAGGTGAGAGGAGAATAAAGATAATTTTATTCCTTGCCTCACAAACACCTGGGAGAATTAAGTGAACTCTTGACTGTATAGTGCCACGTTATGCATAGTGTCTGGCGTGTGAATTAATCCTCAGATCAGTGGCTGTTGCTGACAGCATCATTCTCCTCAGCACCACAGACCAACATGGGATGCAGTCTGCAGAAACAAGGTCCAATCTGGTGACCATTCACTACCTGTTCCTTCTTCCCACAGCTCCCAGCCAACCACCAAGGATCATCAGTTCTGTGAGGTCTGGCTCCCGCTATATAATCACATGGGATCATGTTGTTGCCCTCTCGAATGAATCTACAGTGACAGGATACAAGGTAAATAAGAAGTGCCCAGCCTGTTTTCCATGTTAACTTAATTCCTGCTAATGCCGATGTGTGCAGCTTCAGCTTTCAGGAAAATCCTTGGCTTTCTCATTCTACCCACACAGCAGAGTTCAGAAGACAGAGTCTCGTAACAAATGTTTACATAAGAAAACATATTTAAAATGCCTCTAAGAAAGGGCTGGGGAATGACCTTTCAGGCACAGCTCTAAGAGCTCATTATCTCCCAGGAGCACTTTTTCTGGATTTGAATTCAAATGTCATTAATGTTTCTGTCAAAGCTGCCTTAAAAATCCTCACTTGTTTTTGGCTGTAATTCATTTACCCTCTTCACTGCTGTTTAGTCCCAAAGGTATCAATTGAAGTGAGATGTCTGCTATGTCTACCCTATTGCACTCAGTTGAATAGAAATGTTTGGGTTCAGAGCATCTCAGATTGATCGGTGGAAAAGTCTGGCAGAGCTTCATGAGGAAAAAGGAGTGAGGAAGTGGGTGGAGTGTCCTCTGGGATTTTGGTGCTCCATTTAAACCAGGTGCATCCAGACATGAACATGACTTTCCTGAAGAGGAAGGATTTGTCCCACCTTCACTGGATACTGTTATGACAAGTAAAAAAGAATGTTCTGGCACTTGGTATCACCTATGCCAAGATGGTGAGACAATGTGATTTCCTCTAATGTCAGTATATTAGTCTCAGTTTACAAATTATTTAATAAAATTAACTACTAAAAAAACATATTTAGTAGATTTTAGGAAAAAAAATCTATGGCAAGTGAGTAAGATAAACAGAATAGCTGCTTTAAAGAATGGAGCACTCATAGAAATCATTGCTTAGACAGGAGACAGGATGCATTCATTTTTGTTTGTCTGGGAGTGTCAATTACCGTGTTGCCTTCCTCCCTCCCTGTAAACTAAAAGGAAAGGGTTATTTCCATGGATTCTCTATACCATGCTATTCAACTATCGATGCAAGCTCTAGGAATGATGTGGAAAGGCTTAAAACTGAAAGAACATTGCTGGGCCACTCAAAATGTGACAAGCTTTCTTTTCATATTTTCCTGAAAAAGATACATCTTTTGCATGGCATATGTCCAGTCATTTCAAAACAAAAATAAACAAATGAACAACAAAAAAAGCACTTGAGCTGATGGCACATGCTTTTGAACAGAACAGCAGGACCCAATTCTCAGGAGATCAAAACAGTGTGAATGTTCTGTCAAAGTTTGAATGTGCTTGTTTTTATGAACCAAAGAGTTTGCATTGTGTGCTGATGTTAACATTAGGCATTGGCTCAGAATTGTGACTTCATTAACTATTCATAATTTGGGACTCTGTAGATACTCTATAGACCTGATGGGCAGCATGATGGCAAGTTGTTCTCAACCCATAAACACTCCATAGAAGTCCCAATCCCCAAAGATGGAGAGTATGTTGTCGAGGTTCGAGCACACAGTGATGGGGGAGATGGAGTAGTGTCTCAAGTTAAAATTTCAGGTAAGCCATCATCTAAGAACTGTTTCGGTTAAGTTACCTGTGAGTTTCTGTGCCCTATGTGTGGCTTCTCAAGAGGGAAGGTAGAACTGGCATTTTCCTAAGCAAATTCAAATGTCAAGCATGCCAGGGTTTGACATTCCATTTCTTTTTTTTCTTTTTTCTTTTTTTGTCTGAGGCAGGGTTTCTCTGTGCAGCTTTGAGCCTTTCCTGGAACTTGCTTTGTAGACCAGGCTGGCCTCGAACTCACAGAGATCTGCCTGCCTCTGCTTCCCGACTGCTGGGATTAAAGGCATGCGCCACCACCACCCAGCTACATTCCATTTCTTAATGGAAAAAGTAAATTCATAACATAGTACCTACCCGTTGATTATGATTTAGTTGTCAAAACACCATTAAAAATGTATAAGGTGAATGTGTCTCAGAACCTAACATGCATCATGGAAGATGCTAGAGGTGTTTATTGGATTGTGGTGATTACTACTAATATAAATATTGTGTTTATACCCTGAATATGTTTTTATTATATCTTAAAATGAATATCACATTTAAAGTATAAGGCATTAAAATCCTCAAACAATACTAGACAGTTATTTAATAATATTCAAATTTTCTTTTATGTTTCAAGAAGAAATCTATTTTAAGTATTCTTCTGACTTATCTTTCTGTGTTCCACATATGTTAATACAGTAATTGGAAAAGACAGTAGATTATTTCTCCTTTACTGTGACCCTTACTTTGTGCTTTAATCTACACAATGCTTTTCTATGAGTGCTTATCATCACAGGGTTAGTTAAACTCTGTGTAGTTGAGACAGTGACTCAACTTATTGTTTGCTTAGTTTTTAATATTTTTCTCATAATTTATGTATTAATGTTTATTACATTGGATCAAGATTGATGAGAACTTAAGAGCTTTATTAGAGAACTCAAAAAATAGAAGATGATAAATCAATGAGAACAATGATTGATCGAGAAAAGTGATTCATAGCTAAGTACATAAATGTGTTATTATATAATAAGCCAACTAAATATGCCTTTACACAATGACAGACAATAATTCTAGCTTCTCCCATGTGCCAAGTTCTCCTTAAACCCATCATATCACATACATGCTTTTTCCAAATAGAAAGTGGTAGGAAAATACATTTCAATTTTCATCTTAGTTATTGTGTCTTTTCAAATTTTAGAACGTATAGATCCCTAAGAAAGTTAGGGAATATCTATACCTCTACAGCCTTGGACAATTATGGTATATTTCATCTGCTCCCAGCCACAACTCTACATATACATGTAATTGTGTGTGTGGGGGGGGGGTTCTGTTGAGCAGAGCTTGCTACATTTATCTTCCTCAATTGTCCTGTGAATGTTCCAAGATTTTAGAAACTTTATTTAAACATAGACATATCTATATAGGTAGAAGTTTCTGTCCTGCCAGCAGCTCCCAAATAAACACTGTGGCTTATAGTACTTACACATGCTTGGCCAATAGCTCAGGCTTATTACTAGCTAGCTCTTACATTTAAATTAACCCATATTTCTTATCTATGCTTTGCCACGTGGCTTAGTACCTTTATTAGCATAGCATGTTCACCCCATGCTCCCTCTGCATCTGGCTGGAAGATCCTCTGACTCTGCCCTTCTTTATCCCAGAATCCTTAGTTTGGTTGTCCTGTCTATACTTCCTGCCTGGCTACTGGCCTATCAGCTTTTTATTAAACCAAATAGAGTGCCAAATCTTTACAGTATACAAAAGTATTATTCCACAGCACATAACATTCTTTCAAACAAATATATTCAGTTTATCTACCCATCCCATGTTTTTCTATTATAAGTAATAAATGTTAGTACATTTTTATAATGTCTTTTCTTGTAAGTCTTTGTGGAGGTGAATTTAAAAAATTAACAAGAGTTTTACTGCTCTATTCATTGCCAAGACTCTTTGAAAGTTCTTATTCCATTCCTATTACTGTAGTGAGAGCTTTCCCCTGCATCATGGCATGGTTGCTTTCTTTTCATGTGTTACTATTTGACAAATGAAGATGATGTCACATTACTTTAAAAACATTTTCTAAGTTCTGAGCATTAATGACAAGCAACATCACGTTTTGCTTTCCTTTGTTCCTTGGGTGAAATAGAATCACAGTTTGTGTTTAGAGACACTGTAGCCATGCATGTGACCAAGTGGTGGCAGCTAGTGAGGAGCGAGAAAATGCTCAGCATCTGACTTTCCAGAGAGAGGGGTCTCCTTGGTAGTGTCAGCTCATCTCCATAGTATAAATAGTTTCACCTTTGACCTCAGGCTTCAATGAGATTTCACCAGTGTTTAGGCAAAGACTTTGCATGGTAGCACAGCATTACAAATTATCAGTTTTCAGTACTTCAATTACTTATTTCAGTCTAATCACAAATATACTAAGACATTATGGAATTAACATATCAATGTGGAAGAAGTTTGAGAATTAGCACCACTTTAGAATTCTCTTGCTTATGTTTATGTATAAGTAAGCTTATAACTTAGCATCATGAGCAAGGTATATCCAAGGATATATAATTTCTAGGCCTCCTTGCAAATTTAAAGAGCATTTTTGTTTCAGTTTTATGTCTAAAGTTTGTAGGCATAAATTTAGTGCATTTCCTGACAGTAATGTCCAAAAACATTGTGCTGTCCGTTAACAATGTCCCTCATTTGGACAAATACAAAATGCCAATAGTGAGACAGACACAGTTCATGTCCACACAATGTGCTAAGGTTTATACCTCTCCCACTCTATGATTACTCTGAGGATTTTACTTCAGCCATTGTGCCCGTTAGTTATTTGTTTTAGTTAGGATTGCTATGGCTGTGATGAAACCCCATGACTAAAGCAAGTTGAGGAGGAAAGGATTTATTTGGCTTCCACCTCTATATGTGGTTCATTTTCAAAAGAAGTCAGGGCAGGACCTCAAACAGGGCAAGAACCTGGAGGCAGGAGATGATGCAGAAGCCATAGAGAGGTGCTGCTCTCTGGCTTGCTCCCCATGGCTTGCTCAGCCTGCTTTCTTATAGAACCCAGGACCACCAGTCTAAGGGTAGCACCACCCACAATGGCTGGGCCCTCCTCCAATCAATCATTAATTAAGAACATGCCCTACAGGCTTGCCTACAGTCCAATTTTGGGGGGTAATTTTCTTAATTGAGGTTCCCCACCCCCCGCTGCCTTACATGACTCTAGCTAGTATCAAGTGGACATAAAACTAGCCAACACACCATTCTCTCTGCACCAGCTGAGAGAGTCTTTTCAGACACAATCAGATCATGTAACTCTGCTCTTAGGTGCCATAGAATCAGTATCTAAATTTTTTACCAAGGCCTGCAGTATCCTATACAATCTGTGCTGCCAATCTCTCTTCTCCATTGATTTCATCTTTGGGATCCAGTGATGTTATTTCTACCTTGGGGCATTTGTGCTCCCTGTCTCTGCCTGGAGTTCTTTGGATCTGGCATGGCGGCAGGTTCATTCTTGTCATTTTTGTTTGTGTTCAAATGTCAGTGCTTCAGAATAGATTTATATAGCCCCAAAATTTATGCAGCTACCTGCTTAGAGTAATTCTTTCTCACAGATTGATCACATGTAGTAATTTCTTCCTAACATTTATGACAGCTTAAAGTTTTCCTGTTTGTTAATTTGTGCATATTTATTGCCTGTCCCATTCTTTTTATGAATCTAAGTTCCATGGGAGTAAGGCTTGTCTGCCTCATTTTCTCATTAGAATATTTGGCATATCATAGGATTTTTATAAATACCTGTTTCGTTAATTAATGATTTTTTACATAGAAAAAAAAAAGCTTTATGTACTCTAAGGCTATCATTCAGTTCTGTAGACATGGATACATTTCCTTGAAAGACACACACTTTGTATTCTGCAATGTATAAAGGTTAAGACTTTGTTAGAAGTATCTTAAATATTTTACTAGAAATGTAATACCTACTTCTACTTCTCCTTGACATGAGCATCATCTTCTTCTGTGATGAATCATTCCTTATTAAATGTTTCCAGTATAGCTCAAGGCAAAGAAAATACTGTGATGCTTTCATCAAAAGTTCGATATCTCCAATAAACTCTACAGTGTCTTGAAAATCTGTCATTGCTATATTTCATTATAAGTTAAGCTAAAATTATAGGAAGCTACAATGTTATAAATATTAAAACCATTAAGGTAATGTGCATGGTTTCATATTTGCTAGCAACATTAAATTACTGGTTAACAATGAGGTTCTATGATCCACAGAGAGCCATCTATATAATGAGTTATGTGTAAGCTACACATTTTAAACCTTGATTTTCATTTTTAGTTTTAAACAGGCCATCTTAGCCCAAACAAGGATGTCTTTCGGGGAAATTTTAGTCTGGACTTATTCCCAAGGGCAAAAAGTAACATTTGAAAGCCTTAAGGTGGGGAAAGAGGGGAAAACAGGATCAGATTTCCTCACTTGGAAAATCATATTGGATTTGTGTGTGTGTGTGTGTGTGTGTGTGTGTGTGTGTGTGTGTGTGTGTGTGTTGACATACATATGTGTGTTAAGGCAGTGTAATTCAAGGAGAGAAATTACAAAGTTACAGCCATAGAATGTTTCAAAGCTGATGTTGTCTGAACCAGAAAGAAGTATCATGAAGTCAAAGCTTTATTTTTTAAGAGTGGGACATTTTCCCTTTTGATTTAAAAGTCCTGTACATTCATTTTCTTACTGTTATGTCTTCTAATAAATCAGAAATATAATTATTGGTAACAAATCTCACTGTTACCAGAAATGACATAAACATTTAATATATTATGTTGGGTAGCTCTAAGCTATTAAGTTAGCCTATATATCCAAAGCCACTGCCTTTGCAGGGAAATGGAAAACACGTTGCCCTTTCTCTTTTCTCTCTCCTATCCAGTAGATGAGAAAGAATGAGAGCACTGTGCAGGAATGGTGAATGTTTAACCCCTTCATTCCCATACTTTCTTTCCTAGTGACTAAGTAATGCAGTATAAATAGACAAAAGGTTGGTGGAAGGTGGAGACTCGGCCCATACATTAAACTTGAAATCCATATTGCTATATTCACCTTTTACTATTGACATGTCTTACTGTGTAGCCCTGGCTGGCCTAGAACTCACTATGTATAGAAGATTGACCTCAAATTCACAAAGATCTTCATACCTCTGCCTCCCAAGAGCTGAGATTAAAGACATGTGCCACCTTCCACTTTTGCAGATACATCTCATATGGGCATTTTCAGGGTTTTGTTGACTTATTTGCTTTTTTTTTTTTTTTGGTTTTTTTTTTTTTTTGATAGATTATCCTGTAACCAGGCTGTCCTTGGACTTACTATATAGCTGTGGGTGAACTCCTTGAACTCCAACCTTCTGTCTCCATCACTCACTGAGGTGTACACCACCATACCAAGCTAGCTATATAAGCATTCTCAAAACCCCAAATTCTTCTGAGCTTCCGCTTGTGTGTGATGTGCTGTGGGTGGAGGGAAAGAGTAGTATACATGCCAGTTCTAACTTGACTTTACCTGCTTTCTTAATTACAGAAAACTATGTAGTACAATTGCTATGAAAACTACAACTTTGTAAATGCCCACTGCTATTAGAATGGCTTGTTATTTGACAATAGTGTTACATCCAAATGGCTTTCTTGGAAGTCCATTGACATAATTTAATAAATTTTATTTATAATTAGACCCAGTCAGAAATGATTCCAGAAATGTATGTATTTATGTATGTATATATATAACGATTTTGAAATAATCAAATATTTTGTCTCCTTTTACTGCTTTTTGTGAGGGAGCTAAATGGGAGTCTGAGAATATTAATCTAGCCTATTTATAATTTTTTGCTCAAAAGTAGTTTCCTTTTAAATTGATTCTGAAGTAGGATCCCCTTCATTACCACTAAGCCATCAATAATATCTCAAAGTGCTTCCCTCTTGGACAGCCTTGTACTGAACTCCTGGATGTGTGTAATGAGCATAAAAATGGAAGGGAAATGTGTTGACTAAAGCAACTAGATTATATTTCAAAAGACAATTCACAGCCACACTCAACGGCCAGGGTAACATGACCCTGCCAGCTTCTTCAGCCCCAGAAGCCCCATAGTCTAGCTTGGATTTGAGAAGCTTTGAGCTAGTTCTCTCTAGCAGCACGTCTTATGTTTCTTCAGACCGGAAGTCGGCCTTAACTAACCAGAGTTTTCCTGAGTTCTCACCAAGATTTTTCTTGGCTGCAAGGAAGATCACAGAGTAAGTCTCAGTATTCTCTCTGATGTATTTACTTAGACTTTAGACAGGACTTGGTCGAAAATTTCCTTAAGGAAATGTAAGAATAGTAAGTTAGATTAAAAACAATCTTCCAAGATTTATTTAACTAGAACAGTTTTTGTTGATGAAAGTACAACCTTAGTCTCTGGACTTAGGTTTACTATTATAATATGCAAATAAAATGTCCCTCGAGAAACTAAAGCCTTCTGACAGACTCTTGTATGGCTTTGATCTGTAGTGAGATGATTTGTCTACTCATAAATCAGTTAGTAACTCTGGGCACCTGCAATGTTTCAGACATTCTTCCTTTCTGTTAGTCATAATGTGGCAAGCCCTTCTGAAGCTAGGGAGAAAAATAATAAACTAATCAACAAATTAAATCAAAATTACAGGACAAAACTGGTTGTTGATGTGTAAAGCTGACTTTGGAAAAAATGACTGGATTCAGACTCTACTAAGAAGAATGTATTATGAGATCTAAAGGAAAGGAACTCCAAAGTGAGAATGGTGTGACAGAAGATGGAAGGGTGGGAAAAATCCATCATGGTCAGGAGACTCCTCCCCCCCCCCTCCTCCTCCTCCTACTTCTTTGAGAATATCTTATAAATGTGTATGGGTTACCCCATCCCCCAACTCCTCCAGATTCACTACCTCTCCTCAGATGGTTTCAACTGCACCCTTAAAATTACAGAACAGAAAGCCTTCAGGTATTGCAGTGATATGATGATGATGGCCTTTCAGAAGCAAAGCACAGACTTGGGCAGTTGACAATTATACAAAAGAGGATAATGACATTTTATTAATAAAGTTTTTTTTCTAGAATTATGTCATATTGTTTGAATCCATGGTTAGTTAAGCAAACACTAATTCCTAATTTTGTTACTACTGAGGTGAATGTTAATGTTTAGTAGCTATTTTATTTTGTTGGTTGGTTTTGGTTTTGAATTTTTAACAAGAAGATCATTTACTAAGATGCTAAAGAACATAGTGCTTGGTGCATTATTGGGTAGAGATCATGATCACACAGTGAATAATTAGTTAACAGACTATTTACAAGGTAACAAAGTAGCTGCCAGTAAGGTTACATCTGTGTCTCCTTGTCACTTTAGTAACATGATGGGGTAAAGACTACCAACTCTAGGAACTTCAAGGTGCACCCTCCAACATCCACTCCAAACAACACATGGTACTTTTTCCTAAAAAAATGTCCCATTGTGCTCATAACCCTCAGTTAACTCTTTGAGTACCTAAGCCAGGTTTAAGGTGTCTGCAGCCCACACAAATGCTACCACTTAAGGATGTATATGTACTACAAAGTTGGCCTTGAACTCCATGGGATTGATGTGGACCTTAGTGGCCAGGAGGTGCAAGGGGAAGCCATGTATGCCCATGCCACACAAATGCAAACTCAGATGCTTATGCAGAAATAGTTCATGTTGTCACCTCAGTAGCTATTAATAGCTGCTTCTCTCTGAAATTCTCTTTGCTGTGATGCATATTAATAACTCTTTTGAAAATGCTATGCTTATTAATGAGCTAAGTGTGTAAAATTTTCACAGAGTATTTATAGCAAAACTTTTAGTTTGTTATTGATAATAATTGGTGTGGCTTATTCTTATGTCAAGTGAGGACTTCCCACCAGAATTTTTAAAAACATTAAATGTGGAACATAAACAATAAGTCACAAAATAATCTCTACAAAGTCCATTGATATAAAGTTCAAAAGCAGAGAACACCAAAGCTGTGTTAAGAAAGGCACATTGATGGCCTACAAAACTACCCCAGCGAGAATGAATAGTACCAAGCCCCAGGCAGTGCTTCCTCTCGGGGACCCTGGGGAGCAGCAGCTGGAAGATACCACTGGTGCTGCCAATGTTCTCTTTCCTTGGCTAGGAATTATGGGGATTTTGCTATCTTTTCTAAGCTGTGTTTGTAAAATACTGATTTACTTTCTATATCCCAAAGCTGAAACCCTTAAAGACCAGAATCTCCTCAATGAAAATGTTTTTGACCTGGTGTTTTGGAAATCTATTAGTTTTCTAGGGCCACCATAGCAAAGTGAAATGAGATAGATGGTTTTAAAAATGGGAAATGTTTTCTTTCAGAGGCTGGAAGCCCAAAATGAAGTAATTCCAGGAATGGTCTCTTCTAAGGTCTCCTCAGGGATGTTTCATCCTGCCTGTTCACAAGATCTGCCCTGCATGTAGATGCACATCTCTTAGATTGACTCCAGTCATACTAGATTAGGATCCATTCTAATGACTTCAATTTCAACTTAATTATGTCTTTAAAGACCCTTCTGTAAATACAGTCACATTCTCAGGTACTGGAGATTAAAACTTTAACACATGGATTTTGGAGCAACAACAACAATACCACGATCATTTGCAATTTTGAGACTCAATATTTGTCAATGGTGAAGGCAAGCATCTTCTCTAAGCAAATCTGATAAATTTTTATTTCAAAGGCTGGAAGCAAAGTCTTTAAGTAAATACATCAAATATGTGACATTGTGTTAGATGATGAGCGTAGAAGGACTAGGAAGTAGCAACTGTTTTAAGTAAGATCTGCAGGAGAGGCTTGCTGCAAGGTACAGCTGGAAAGGGGATAGAGAGGAGAGGGAGTTTCCTCCATTTACATGACCAAGACAATCCAAAAGCCCCAAAGTGAGAGGAGGTATGGATGTTCAAGGACACCTGTGGCTACAGACAAGCCATGGGGAGGTCAGCCAAGTTAGAAAAGAAAAACAGGAGGTTCTATGCCATCAGGGGTTTACAGGATTTGACTAAGGGCTTTGAGTGTTATTCTAAATATGAGGTGATGCCATTAAAGCATTCAGCAGTGAGAATATACATGATAAATTCTATATTTTGCAAAAAGGGTTTTCAAGCAGTCTTTGAGCATGATACAGATAAAGTATTTGTAGATCTCTGGAAACAGAAGTCCCATGGTGATGGTCAGAGCAAAAATTAAATTCAATTTTGATGAGTGTGGGAACAGTAGAGATGAGAAACCATTATATTTTGGGTTTGCTTGCAAGAAGACCCAGAGTATTTTTTGATGATTTGTTCAGAACTATGAATTGGAGTTTTCTGATTTTGGAGACTTATGTGAACTAGTGGACTCATCTGCTGAACTGACCAGCAGAAACACATCCTAAGACAGATCTGCCTCCTGAAAATACATGATTGGAGGCAATCAGGAACCAGTTTAGACATGCTGTGGCCAGTGTTCTTGTTACACATCACAGTGGAGATGGATGAATAAAGAGCCATCCTGTAAAATGAGAAACAAAAATTCATCAGAGAACCAACTACATAGTTATGTAACTTTATTTTTAGGCTATTATGAAATTAAAATACAGAAAATGAGACAGCAGATGTTTATTAGTGTTGCCCAAAGTTGTCAGATGGTGTTATTAATATAATAAATGAGGAAAAACACAGACTCATTACTTCTAGCTAGAGAATAATATCTGAGAAGCAGCTGTGTGCTGTAGAATACTTTGCATAGGCAAGAAAACTCAAAACTGCTCCAAATAGGTTTGTCCTGATAGGATCAGTGTCCCAAAAGTATCGTCAAGGAACAGGTTTTGCCCTCTTTTCCCACTTACAAGGTCTCAGCTCCACTCACAGATTGCCCTGGCTCTGGTTTCTAGAGGCTGCAATGATGGCAGGAATTGCCGCTCTGATGCAGATGCTAAGAAATGCCCAAGAAAGAAGGCAGTACTATTTCTTAAAGTTCCATCTTAAAATGAAGTACATTTCCCAAAAGCCCCTCTGAAAACCTCTCCCATGATATTCAAGCCTGGGTCACAAATCTCTCCCTACACCCATCAATGACATTTCTGTGATTTCTCAAAATGAGCACAGCTTACTCTTGTCTGAGATGGCAAAGCCCGTTTTGACAAGTGAGTGTTCCCACAGAAAATAAGAAGTGGGCCAGCAAGGAACTGAGGCAAAGATTCCTGATTAATGTTAGAGGTGGAGAAGTAGAAATGGGGTCAGGAGCAGCTCCATAAAGCTGCAGAGGAGGACAGTCAGCTATGGAAAGCAAACCTCACTTTAACTCACGCAGGAAGGCATAATCCATTGAGACAGACACAGGGAGCTGGAGAATGGCTCAGTGGTTAAGAGTGGCAGCTACCCTTGCTGAGGAATCAAGTCATGTTCTGAGCACCCACACTAGGCAGCCCACAACTGCCTGTAACTCCAAGCTCCAGTAGCTCACTTCTGCCCTCGGGGGGGGATCTGCACTTAGATGCAGCTCCTCACACACAGACACATATAAGTACACACAGTTAAAATAGTAAAAGTTAATGTTTTTAAAGCTGAATACAGAAATTAAAAGTTTATGATATAAAGTAAGCTGCCATCATTTAATTTGTATCAATAAATTAAATCCAAAGAGCTCTGATCCAAAATTTGTGACCATTACTTTTATATATATATATATGTATAATATGTATCCATACCACAGTTAAGCATTATATATAATGTATATGCTATATAAAAATATCATATATCCTTGACATATAAAATATCAGATTATTTTATCCCTGCCAATGTTAAAGATTGTGGTCAAGTGTATATAAATATTTAAAAATGAAATTGTTTTTGTCTTGTTTTTTCTCTTAGATTAGATATTTTATAATACTAAATTCTGTATTTCATGGTATGTACTACAGTTTGGAAGTGATTCTGGGAAGTTATAATTTGGAATGAGTGTTGCTGAAGGAACTTGCTTTGGATCTATCATGAGATGGGGCTCCCATGTATTTTCAGGCACTAGAAATTAAAGGAACTTAATGTTTTTTGAATCAAAATGTTTCGTAAAAGAAAGCCATGATGCCAAGGGATAGAACTGCTTCAAGGATGGAGTTTACTTCTCTAAATAATGAGGGAAAGCAACATTCCAATTTTGCTAAATAGAAACCCACCTTTCTTACTTTATATGATGTGAAACTGCTAGTCTGGGTTGTCAAGACTCAGCTAGGTTCTGACAAGCTGTAATACTTTCCACCCATAAATTGATCATTGGAAAGGGGATAATATTACATAACAGTTGATCTTACATGTGTGACCTTAATAATTAGTGAGTTAAACTGTGTATTTTCTATAAATGTTGGTGTACTAATAACATATAGCATTATGGTAATATATATCTACTCAAAGGGATTGGAAACAATCTTTGTTCCCATGAGTGGATAGTACGATAGATGTGAGTCTCCTTCAACTGTAATATAAAACCTTATATTGCCTTCTGAAATACTGTCATTAAGT
Organism: Onychomys torridus; assembly: GCF_903995425.1. Classification (NCBI taxonomy): domain Eukaryota; kingdom Metazoa; phylum Chordata; class Mammalia; order Rodentia; family Cricetidae; genus Onychomys; species Onychomys torridus. The sequence continues at coordinate 57,117,413 of NC_050458.1, forward strand.
GACTGAATTAAATCGATCAGATTACCTTTACACACTACTTCAAAAGTTCTTCTCCCACGAAACCTCCCAGGTTGGGTGTCACTGTCTGAGTGTAATATGAAGATAATTGTCCATGCAGAGAAGGGAAGGTGAATTTTAGAATTTCTCTCCTGGTATTTGGTATTTATAGACTATAGCAAAAATTTGGAAAACATTAGTCTGTCAAAAAATAAAGCTCTGAATGTTTCTCTCTGGCACTATTCTATATATGAAGCAAGAAATATGCAAAATAACCCTTTGAGTTTTTCAACTACATTAGTAGAACTCTTCTTGCAAGAGAGAAAAAAAATTCAGTGTTTAATGTGCAAGCTACCTTGCCAAATTCTGTTTCTTTTTTAATACAGATTATAAATCCTGGTCTAATTAGCTAACATACACATTTTTAGAGTAAGTATAATTAATGGAAAATGTTGTTTTATCTTAAGGAATTGAACATGTTAATTAGTGTTTGTTATTTGCCTCCATTGCTTGATTTGTGTCTATAACAACTGGGGATTATGCAGACAACTGGGGATCATCCTACATGCTACTTTTTCTTAGGAATGCTCTTTCTGAGTCATGCATAGAGACTACATCCTACTACAGTGAGGGCAAAATCCAAGTCAGAGTCATTGGGAGGGTAACAAAATGTGTGACCATGGGTTTGTTCATTCAACCCGGTGCTTGGAGCACAACACATATAACGCAGGACCTGGAACCAGGAAATTAGAGGCAGACTAGGACATACTCTCTATTTAAGGAACTTTAGAGTCATAGGAGATAAAGCAGGTCAGCAATAATTGCAGCAGGATACCTTAAGTTTCATAGAAGTAAACACGGAAGAAGAAAAAAAAGTTAATCTATGCACAATTGTTCAAAAAAATGTCCTTTAATGACTCTCAAAAGATTCCCAAGTGTGTTCCAAATGTAAAGCAGGTGAAGTTTTTATATTTTAGGATTGTTTTTTGTTTTTCTTTGATTTAAGCGGGATACATTATGTTTCTGCATTTCTAAAGCAAGGCAGTGGAGATAGAATTAGGGCAGAGATTCTAGAGTGGTCCACGAGAGTCAGTCAATGTAACAGTTACCTAGGTGGTAATGTCTTATGGGCAAAGGAGAGGAAACATTTAGAAAATGACTTCTCATCTTCTATTCTGAATACCTAAGTATGTGGTGATATCATTAACTAGACTGAGCAATGCATGACAATGGGAGATTTTCTAAGACAAATGACAGAGATAAGAGTGTATACATTAAAGCGATGCTAGGACAAAATCGGGATCACCTGAGCAAACAGACCCAAGTGCAGATGAGTAAAAGCAGCCTGGGCAGATGGCCAACAGTGAGTCCTCCCTCTCAAACTTCCTTCAATTCCTGGAAAACTCAGTCTGCCTTACTTCCTCTTCTTAGAACTGTTTGTTTTTATTTCATGAGTGTTTCCCTACATGCATGTAAGTTTGCTTGCCTGGTACCTACTAAGGCCAAAAGAACAGATCAGAGATCCTAAAATTATAACTACATATGGTTGTGAATAGCCATGTGCGTGCAAGGAACCAAACCTGGGTCCTCTACAAGAACAGCAAGTGCTTTTAACTGCTGAGCCATCTCTCCAGCTCCATGAATTATTTCTATAATATTAATATACTGTGTTACAAACCTTTAAAATATCTCTGTATAAAAATTCAATGTCAGGAGGTATTTAGGTGACAAGACTCAACTTCTGAGGAGAGGGAGCAATGGCAATAATTCCAAAAGACATATAATAAATAAGAGAAAAATAATATAATTAAATAAATAAAAAGCATACAAATATATAACTAAAAGAAAACTTCCATAAAAAAAACAAACAAACAAAAGAAGGCTAGAAACACTGTTAGAAATGCTTTTATTTCTAGGAATCTTGATTCTGACTTGCTATGTGAGAACTGACTTTTTTAACATGAACATAGTAGTTTCTTAAGGAACTCCCCAGAATTCCCAGTGATTTGAAAAGAGTAGCTGGTATGTTGCCTTTATAAACTCCTCACATGAATGATAAAAGCTAAACTTTCTCTTGAACCTATAAAAATTTAAAAAGCACTCAATATTTCCAAGTCTGGAACCATGAAGCCATAACGGAGAATTCACCTTTTCAGAAAAGAAGTAATTCTCAAGCCCATATCCCCAGAACCAAGAACTCTATGCAGCTACACTATAACATGGTCAGTATTGTTTTACAGTGTGGATGAGATGCTCAGCACAGCATGGCAAGACACCTTGGCCAGCCAATGTTCAGTTTTAGTCAGTGACTCCATATACATTTCTACTTTTTTGAGAGTTTTTCACCTGTGATTGTGCAAGGGGCAGGTCAACTATTTAGAATCATTCAATGGTAATTCAATGAATTGGAGTTTCTTAGAACTCCATACCTGGGGCAAAACAATAAAGCTCCATGGACCTTTCTGATAGACATGTGATTCTGGATCCTGCCACAAGGGTATCATCTCATACATGAGTTCATAATCACTTTAGGAAGAAAAATATTAAATTCTGAGACACCTTTTCGAGCAAGAGAGATACTAATTTCTCATAGCTCTGATGCTATGGCTGAATAAAGAATGGTCAAATGAGAATTTTAGTACATTTTCCCCAGAGAGAATTTATAGGTAGTCATGTCCCCAAATCATGATTTAAAAGCCAAGGACTTTTGACTGCTGTAGCTATATTTAAAAGCATTTAGACAGCCATAATAATTCCAGCTCTCAACTTGTTATGTTACAGAAAGTGAAATCACTGTGTTCTCTAGCAATGCTGAGATGTCCACAAAGCATCTGGGAGAACTAAGTTCAAATCCCCAGGTCCTTCTTCTATAAACAGAGACAAAGATTCACATTTTAATTACACATTGTACCTACAAAGCAAAATCAACTCTTGCAAGGTGCCTTGTGCAGAGTGGACACTACTCAGTGATAGAAATTAAAACAATCAGTTGAAAAGATATTTCTCAATGATCTATTAAATAGGATGATTTATGCTACGCATCATTCTGTCCAAAGAACTTACAACAAATAAGTCATTGTAAAGACATCTCCTTCTCAGTGTGCCATGCCATCACTCCTTATCTTTTAAAGTTGTGGAGTCTCCACCTGGTTGTTTGCTAAGGGACTTCATTCAGAAATAAAATCAGAGATGAAAATGTACATCTAAGTTCACCTGTGCCTATATTTTGAAAGTACCAAATCCCTTCCACATCAATTAATTGCTTAAATGACTGGTAGTTAACATCTCAAAAAGAGTGATATGAAACAGAGTACAACATCCACTTTTGATCCCACATCCTTGATAGAGACCTGTCTGAATCCACTCTACCTTGAAGAAGACGCTGTTCCGTACCAACCCTATCCTAGCACCAAGGGAAGAATTTATCCATAGTTAATTGAATATTATGCAGCATGCCAATGAGTGTCTTCTGAACATTCCATCTCACGAATAATTGAAGGAAGGCACGCACAATGTAGAGTTTCTGTACATGAAGACAAGGATTCATAGGATCCAGGTTCATGTCAGAGCAGAGTTACAGGTTTAGCTGTCTCAACCATTTGCAGATAATGGGCCCCGCCATGATCTCAGGCATAGACAGATGTTAAGACCAGCAAAGACTGTCTTTTTTTTAATTTTGTGTAATAGGAGAATAGGAAAGAATTTCATGACTGGGAGGTAAATCAATCTCTTTAGTTTGAATTTTCTTGTTTAGACACACTTAGAAATAAGTGTAAGGACAATTACATGGTGGCCAGACAGAACCTTTTTTTTTTCCTGCAAGGAGAACCTCTTCCTCTGTTCAGCACAGCAAATGTAACCAAACAGGGAAGAAGAAACATAGAAAAAGTGAGAAGGAAGTGCTGGCGGTTGTGCCTGTTGCCCTCTAAACCTAAGTGCTAGGGAAGGGTTACCTCTCCGTGAGTGAGAACACATCAGTTTCCAAACCTTTTCATTCACTCCCCATTTTACCGCTGGACCTCAACCTGATTGGATTCAGAAGAGAAGGCAGAAGCAGTGGAAATACATTCCTTGTTTTATGAATCTGGCACAAGAGAGTGGCATCTGATGCCCCCAGGTTGTCAACTTCAATTGAGCTTAAGAAAGAATGACTCTGGCAGCAGTTAGATATTTTCCACAGTGTCTACATGGACACTGTGCAGAATGTTCTAGCAAAGAGCGAGTTCCAGAGCCAAACTCATAGCCTGTGTAACAACATGCTCTGATTACTGGGGATATCAAGCAGAAATCTGGTACCACTGGTAAAGGTTTGGCATATTCTGTGAATAAGCAAACTCAGGAAGCCCATTGATGGCATGCTGTACATTGGATGAATAGGACCCTGAGTCTGGAGGCTGAGGACATTGTATCTTACTCCAGGCCCTATATAGTCTTACTAAACACTCATAAAATAAAACCTTTTTTGAATCAACAGATTAAATTTATAATAATGGCTTTCACAATACACACTCACCTATTTTTTTAAAAAATGATTCTTATACATCCCTAGTATATAAGCATTCCACTCTCCATAGTCCAGCTCAAAGAGGGTCAGAGCCCTGTGAGAGGAGGTCCCATAGTCAAGTAAGCAAGACTAGTATCCAATGGCATCCTCTCTTACCCCAAACTTCACACTCCTGCCAAGCTGTCACCTTGCTGTTTTAAGATGTAATAAGCCAATTATACGAGTCCTCATAATTATAATTTCACCTCGCCAAAGATTCCTATCAGAGTTGAAGTTTTGAGTGTGGTTCCTTTTGTAGTTCCTGGTTAATGGCTGGTGGTCATTCTGTGGCAATTGCTCAGTCAATTATGAGAGGAAGTGCAGCCTGGCAGTCTGGTGTTTTCTGTTCAAAGTGAACAGCATGGCATAAATACCACTGCAGTACACACTGCCAGCTACTGCACACAGCTGCCAACAATACAAATGGCTGTTTTGCTTGGCTTCTAGGTTCCTAATCACAAAACAAGTAGAAGAGGCAAGATTGTTAGTGGCTTTCACTCTTCTGGAAAAAAAGGCCACCAAAGCTAGTAATGCTTATATGATCAAGCTCTGGATATATGCCTATAAACTAATATCATGTTTGATTATTACAAATAAGAAAAAACAGTGTTTGAAGTTTTTATGGATCAAGGCTTGATATCCTTAAATAGAACAGTTGATCTTAGAATCAAAGCTGCATGAGCAGAGTGCTAACCTTCAGACTTTTAAGATGGAAGACTGCCATTTTGATAATTCCTTGTCCACATCCTGCAGAAATGAAACAGCCAAAGATCACAGCCTCTCAGGAGTGTGTTTATGGTCCATGGTCTCAAACTAGCTACTGACTGAACAAGGAATGTGTCTTAAGCGTTTTCTCCTCTACATAGATTAGTATTTTGCTATCTCCAAGATTCAAAGAGCCAAGAAGATAATTAAAATCAAATGCAAGTTAATACATAGACGCAAGAATGAAAAAAAAAAACATATCCTAAGATCAAAAGGAGGGCAAAAATCAAATATAGAACAATCCTGTTATACCTAAAACTCAAATCTGTTTCATTTTCTGATTTTTGTATATGTTTTCTTTTCTAGTTAGACTCAAAACTAGTTAGAGTAGCTAGGAGGTGGTGGCGAATGCCTTTAATCTCAGCACTTGGGAGGCAGAGGCAGAGGCAGACAGATCTCTATGAGTTCCAGGCCAGCCTGGTCTACAGAGCGAGTCCAGGACAGCCAGGGCTGCACAGAGAAAACCTGTCTTAAAAAAACAAATTAGTTTTGGTAAATGTCTATTATTTCATTTTGTCAAAATCTAAAAAACCTCAAGAAACAGATTTGAAATATGAAGTAGTATGAACATCCCCCTTCCCCCCAGTGGTGGGAGGCACTGCTCACAGCAAATTCAATTAGTTTATCAACTTTCTAAAATGATGTTTCCTTCCATTGCATTTTATTTAGTTTTTTTTTTTTTTACTTTATTTTACTTATTTACTTTTAACTGGCAAATAGTATATATTTACAGGATAAATGTGATATTTTGATCTATAAATATATTGTTGGATTCAATGAAACACATGAACATGCCCATCATCTTACCAAATTGCATTTTTTGTAATGAGAAAGTTAAAAAAAAAATCTCTTTTTTTTTTTTTCTGGACTGGCAACATTCCTAGGTAGGTAAAAAAGCACTGCCTCCAAGCCTGATGGTCTAGGTTCTGTCACCAAGAAGGGGAGTGAGAAGTGCCCCCACCAAATTGTTTTGTATACACATTCTACATGCACAAACACCAAGAAATATGGAAAGAGTTGAGGCTATTCTTTTAAGTGTTTTCACTAAATATTGTAGACATTGTAACAACAACAATTTGGATATATGGCCTAATGGAAATTTTCATATCCACCTCACTCATGTGAGTTTTTACTGCATACTCCATGTCGAATTCCAAGCAAGTGACCTTGACCTTTCTGCTTGGGAGAGGGGGGCTGTAAATCTTAAACTTTCAGTGTTAAGGTGTAGACAAAAGAAGAATAGTATGTGAACTTGGAATAAGAAACTATAGTGTGGGAGAAATAAAGATCAGAGAAATGACCGGAGGTCAATGGCACTCATTCTGATGCTGTTGTCCTCAGACTTTCTGGTGTCCTAGCAATGAATCAAGCTGAGGCAAAACACTTGCTTTTGCCTCCATAACTTCCTATCCATCTCATGTTCAGGTACCCAAGACAACTGAGTTGAATGAATCATTAAGATTTACCTATAGGAGAAAAATGGTCCTAAATGAAAGATTGGTATCTCAAAGTTAGGCGCAGCTTTGCCTCCTTTAATACCTAATTTTCCTCCACCACAAAATTTAAGGTAATAATTATATAACTGACTTTTTTTTTTAAATCTATCTACTCTGTGATCCTGTGGAGAAGCAAATACAGCTCAATAACTTGTTGAGGACAGAGAAATACCCAGAATTCCAATCAGTTGTGCTAAGTCCCCCTCTACAGTTCATAGATACCGTCTGTATTGTATTTTCAGATTACTTTCTTATAAATGGTTGAGTCCATATATGTTGTGTGATATTTGGAACACATTCTGACACTCTTAAGACTCCCAATAAAGTTTTCTTTGAATCAGAGGACAAAGCTAGCTATTAGCTGTCCAAAAGAGGTTTTGGAGGACCAAGGACATAGAGAGAGACGCAGGAAACAGTAGGGAGGAGTTTAAGAAAGATTCTCACCCCTTTTGGATCAAGGAAGGAGATAAAGAGGAGGTCATTGGTTGCTTCTCTGCCACTTCTCTGATCAATCAGATTTTTTACCCCATGTCTGACTCCCGAGTTTTTATTGATAAAGAAAAATTAAATAAATGCTTCAAATATAGGACAAACTCATCTGTCTATTCCTTGGTAGATGAGGTCAGAAATTCTGACAGGCCCCCTCAGTGGAGAGATCTCCCTGTGGCAATGGCTCAAGTACCACTCATACTAGTTCGCTGAGCAACTTAAGTCTCCAGTTGTTCTTGTCTTGAAGAGACCTAAACAATTGAAAAACAGGTGGAAGTTAGGAATCAATTGGAGAGACTCTAAAGAACTCAAGTGAGTGGTTACCACAAACCTATTTTTCCAGTTTTCACAGTATGACTGCAGAATATACATTTCCACAGTTGTAGACATAGTAAATTTTAATGGGCAAACTCCTTGAGGAAAGGATTACTGTAGTCCACAAGCATAGAAGGAACTACTCACTTTGTCAGGTCATCCTCCGTGTTCATTCACCCTCCATAGGAAAAGTGTGTTCTTACTGCCCTTATCCACAAAGCCCTTTCCCTGGGGAATGTGTAAGTTCTCCCATGATGAATCAAAGCTCCCAGGTAGCAGTTGTTGGTCTAGGGGGAGGGTGACCCAACATTTGCGTATTAGGTAGTCTATGAGAGAAGCTACTGTATGTTTGCTATCAAAAACTGGGTTTGTGAGCTAGAAGTTCAGCTAGGACTTCCTATCTACTTGGGTCACATGTCTTTTGAGGAGGACAATGTGTGTGTCAAAGATGGGAGGAAACTCTGAAACTAAGGCAAGTCTGGGCATTTCATGTTTGAGCTCTAGACTCTCAGGCCAGTACATTGTTATCTTCTTCCTTTGGTTGGGTTTCTATTTCTTAAGTCAAAGATACCTGATTACCAAAACAGAGAGCAGTTACACAGGAGCTGGTCTATTCCTTAAAGTTTTGGTATGCCAAACTTATAGTATTTTTTTCCCATCTACTCTTGGAAAATCATAGAACAGGCATGGAGAAAGAATAAAGGTAATCAAACGTTATAACGACCATCCATTGGTAGTTTCCTGTTAGCCATGAATTTTTTGAAGTACTTTAATGAATCAACTGTTAACCAATGTAAGGAGTGTCCCACATATTCCTTGGAGTGGTGGAGTTGGAGTGGGTCATAACACAGCTGCCAGGATTGCTAAAAGAAAGCAAAAGATGGCAGCCTGCTGCCTTGAAACCTGTCTTTGAATATACATTCCTTTTCCACCCTGTTTAGTAATGAGCTTTCATATATCCTGATACCTTATTAAGACAAATTATGCTGTGTATGTTCATGTACACACATGTATGCATGTATATGCACATCTTTGATGAAAAGATCCTCAATTCTCGTAATAAATAGATGAGATGAATTTAGTCTATTAACAGTGGAAGAAACTAGACTATAAAAGGATGGATCAACCAGGCACAGGCAAAGGCAAGGTTGGTCCTTGTTGCCTGCCTCCCAAACCCCTTACTTTGAGCCACCACAAAATATTGCCAAAACGCTCTTACAATCCCTAATAAAAGGGAATCATTAACTGCTTTAAAACTACTCATGGAGAGGGTAACCTTCTTCCTCATCACGGTTCTTTAAAAGTTAGGAGGATTACACTATGGAAAGAATTGATAAAAAGAAGCACCACAGGTTTGATTCAGTTCACATGGGTTTCTTTCCGTGGTCCTCTTCCTTAAACCAACTCTCCCATAGCACTCACATAGTGCTTTCTCTCCCATCTGTGCTTTGTAATCAGAAAACAATACGACTAATGGGCAGTGCGATTCAACTGGAGTACCTTCTATGTAAAAGGCTCAGAATAATTCAAGCAGTTGAAATTATACTTCGGCTATATGAAGCACTGTATGAAAGTTGTCCATAGTCTAGGTGTTAGCACATGGACACAAGAAATGATACTACAAAAAGAAACTCCTAAGTATGATGATTTTGTCAGCCAAATGGACATGGTACCTGGGGTTGGATGCTTGTGATCAATTTAAACATCAGAAAGGAGAATATATACATATACTTATAAAACGTTTCTGAAAATTCCATGTATGAACTCAGTGTACTTTGTTCAGATTCATTGCCCCTACTTCTTGTACTAATTTCTCCTGGATCCACCTTCTATCTGCCACCCTGCTTCCAAATTCATGTATTTTATATTTTTTTTTTGTTTTTTTCCTCCTTTTATATTTGTGTTTTAATTTACACATCAGGAATGTGTTCCCCTGTCCTCCCCACTCCTGCCCCCCCCCCCACCTTTCCCCCATCCCCTCTCCTCCATTCCCATGTCCTCCAGGGCCAAGACTCCTCTGGGGATTCAATTCAACCTGGTGGATTCAGTCCAGGCAGGTCCAGTCCTCTCCTTCCAGGATGAGCAATGTGTCCCTGTGTAAGCCCAAGGTTCCAAACAGCCAGCTCATGCACTAAGGACAGGTCTGGGTCCCACTGCCTGGGTGCCTCCCAAACAGTTCAAGCTATTCAACTGTCTCCCTTATCCAGAGGGCCTGATCCAGTTGGGGGCTCCACAGCTTTTGGTTCATAATTCATATGTTTCCATTAGTTTGGCTATTTGTCTCTGTACTTTCCCAATCTTGGTCTCAATAATTCACGCTCTTACAGTCCCTCCTTTTTCTTGACAATTGGACACCTGGAGCTCCACCTGGAGCTCCACCTGGGGCCTGGCTGAGGGTCTCTGCATCCACCATGATAAATGAAGACCACATAAGATCAGGAAGAAGCAAAGTGCTAGAGAGGTCCCTAGAAATCCACAGTGATACATCCACTGTAGACTACTGGCAATGGTTGAGAGAAAGCCTGATGTGACCTAGTCTGGTGATCAGATGGCCAAACACCCTAAAGGTCGTGCTGGAACTCTCATCCAATAACTGATGGAAGTGGATGCAGTATTTTATATTTTTAAAGCCTACTGAATCCAATTGTGCTTTAGGTGTGGGCTCATCCACTGGGTCATGATTGGCCTACCAGAGACCACACCACTAAGGAAAATTGACCCTTCTTGTCTCAGCAGCTATCAACTGTCAATATCTCCTCAGCTGGAGGTAGAGGTTCATTTCTTCTCCCTGAACCATGATGGAATGTTGACTTTCTTGATCTTGTGTAAGTCGTGCAGGAATCCACAGCTACTGTGATTTCATGGTTGTCTTGTTGTGCCCAGAAAACACGGTCTCATCCTAATCCTCTCCATCTTTTAGCTCTTCCCATCTTTTTATGCCCTTTTGTGATGCTTTTTCTACCTTGCTGGGGCATGTGTAATGTAGAAGTCCTTCTTATGGCTGAGTCCTCCATTGACATTTATTCTCTGTACTTTGACTAGTTGTCAAAAACTAGAGTTTCAGTGTTAACTACTGTCCACTACATAAATGAACTTCTCTGATATGTCGACTCTATGAGGTTCACTAATCTGTGGCTGTTTGAAGCTATGTCCTTTTAGCAAAATAATGTTTATAAGTTCACAATTATTGCCTATGAGCTCCCTAGCCATGTGTTCTTGATCAGATTTACAGAACCAGGAATTTTATCTGCCCTTAGACTGGGTCTCAAATCAAATAAGTACATTCTTGGTCATCCCCATCACATTCTTGCTACTACTTTCTACTATTGCATCAGTGGGCTTATGTTGCAGGTTGATTATTACTGTAGCTCTCTAGGCTCATGGCTGGGTCTGACTGCTGATGACTTTTCTCTCCAAACAGGCATAATGGCACCTTCTGGTACTAGGAAAGCTAAACAGTCAGTACCAGCTTAATTTCTCCAAGTCCTGTGATCCAAATATGTAGTGTCTTCATCAACAGAGTTTCATCTTCAAGTTTTGGTGGGCAACCAAAAGCAATGCCACTAAACTGTATTTTTTGTGGGTTTCTAGGACCCCCCCCCCAGACTAAAAACAGCTCAAGAGGAGGTAATTTACACCTGGCACTGCCCTTTTTATTTGGCAACATATGAATTCTGAGAGGAGCACTATGCCATATATGAGGTGGTTTTATTTAAACTGGTGTGTGTGTGTGTGTGTGTGTGTGTGTGTGTGTGTGTGTGTGCACGCGCACATGCACGCACGCACGCACGCATGTGCATGTGTATGTGTTGGTAGGTTTCCACATGACTTTCTCAAATACCCTTAGCTATCTCTAATCTTACCTCTCCTACTATCCTGTCCCCCATTATTTCTTTTTCCCATTTCTATGGCTTATGCTATACTATGCCCCCCACCCCTTTAATATTTTTCTCTCTCCTCGCAAGTAGTTCTGAAAGGTGCTTTTATAAAATACAGAAAATTTCTCTACCTACACAAAAGACTATTTCACTTTTAACTAAAGTAACTTAATAGAAATTTCAGCTCCCTCTGTCTGTACATGGCTGCTCTCTTTACCCAAAGACCTCCTTCCTCAGAATGTATCTTCCTCCTCCAGATTAATGAGAGACCCTCTTTCTTCCCCCATTTTTCCCTATCTGACCACTTGTACACGGCAACCCCCCCATTGCCTCTGTGTTCACCCCATCTCTGGAAATTGTCCTGTTTTACTTTGGTTCTGCAGTAGCTATAGGATATATATTCTCACCTGAAGATTGAAAGCTAGGAGCCTCACATGAGAGAAGAGGAGACACAAACACACATGCACACACTTCATGTGATTATAATCCTTCTTGAAGAAATTGGTAAGTCCAGGGGTTCAATTAAAAAATATTCAAGAAAGTCCAGATTCACCAAGATACTATAACTTGTTTTTATATTTATTCTGATATGGAAAAATGATTCATAGGACTGATTATTTGTTCATATTTAACATTTAGGAGATCTATGAAAGCAAAGTATATAGTCAGTAGATACAATGTAAGAACTACAGCCATTCAGGAGAGTAGTAATATGACATATGGTTTGTTAAGTATGAACTCAACATATACGGAAAACCCCTCAAAGATATATTTTTATATATCTCACATTTATAGTGACTGAAATGGCAATTCAATTTGGTCTCTAATTTCTGTTTGGAATGTAGAGGAGAACTGAAGATGTAGACCACAATTGCATAAACTTGAGCCATTAGAGCCATTAAGTATAACACATAAACACAAAGAGTTTATTTTAAATAAATCAAATATCCTGATGTCAAAGCCACAAATTATGAAATTGTGTTTGGTTTGCATCCTAACACCAGAACTTCAAAATGGCAACCCCAATTGACTAAGCTGCTTTCTGCAGCCACAGTTAGGACCGTGCCAAGCCACATATTCAGAAAAACACATCAACACATACCCACTGCTGATGTAATTGTGGTCAATGGACAGTGCATTGGTGAGACCCTGTAGTCACCCTCAGATGGGGCTTCAGGATAGATGATTTAAATTAGGTCAGACAAAGAAAATTAAATGTTTTTCTGTTTAATTGAGGTTTGTTATTGGTCATCTTATCAGAATATAATAACATGTGGGGTATGGCATATTTTTTAAAATATGCAGAAAAATAGAAGGTTTAAAAACCATGCAAGAATTAAAAAAAAAAAAAAAAAAAAAAAAAAAACCTCTTTCAAGCAGCATTGGTAGTGACTGTAATTTTCCAAATGACTTTTTCCCCTTTTGTACCCTTGCCTGGTCACAGTAAGGGCACACTACAGTATCCTCAGGTGGTAGGATTATGCCTTTGGTACTGAGCAATACTGAGGGAGACCAGCTCCCACTTTTTTCTCCAGGGTACTCTTGAGCAGGGAGAAATGAGGAATATGTAGAGAGCAGTACAGCAGAGAGAGATAGTTAGAAACACAGGATGGCCTCAGGATGGCCTGGGTCAAAACCCACCAGCCTCTTCTGTCTCTACTAAAGGACTTTAAAGGAATGCCAAGGGGTGGAGCAAAAGACCTCTCCCCAGCATAGCCAAGTGCAGATTAGCCCAGACCCCTGGGGACCATGCATGTGGTCAAGCCATCCCCAATGCAGCCCTGCTGTGTAAAGCAACTCACATCTCACCAGAAAACCTTTGTTGGGCCCCCACACAATACCCAAGAGTCATTCTTTGTGGTGATCATCCTTTGCTAAGTCATTTGCCCTGAATTGGTTTTAAGAAATTTATACTGGCTTGAGTGATGTATTTGTTTAGTATATTATTGAGGAGGTAGAATATAAGATTAAATTTACAGTCCCTTTAACATACTGCTGATATATGCATTTGTATGCTCAGTTTTTCATTTCTTATTCTAAAAACCTGAAATAATGACTTATCACACACAAAAAAATACCTACTGCTCTGGACTGGGAGGTTAACATAATATGAGTGTGTGTGTGTGTGTGTGTGTGTGTGTGTGTGTGTGTTTGAAAGAGAGAGAGAGATAATGAAGATGTAAAGAAGGAATATACCTTCTCAGTCCCACTATGTAAGGACCACCAGAATCTATTTTGTGCTACTGAACAGCGTATATGAGATCCTCTAATCATCATCACGATTGTCATTGATATTGACAGCAGTTGACCACATCTGCATTATGGATGCTCTTGAGCAGCTGTTAAGGGCCCAGGGGGCTTTTATATTCTGTTCTCAAGTTTTGATCCTCACTGATTACTTTTTTTTTAGATTTCCTTATTTCTTTTTGGGATTATATTGTAATCACATCACTTTCTGTTTCCCTTTCCGCCCTAAACCTTTCTATATAACCCTCCTTGTTCTCTTTCAAATTCATGATCTCTTTTTTCATTAATTACTCTGTGTGTGTATTTGTGTGTGTGTGTGTGTGTGTGTGTCTGCCTATTTGTCTGTCTGCCTGTCTTTCTGCCTGTATTCCTAAATGAATAACCACAGCCTGCTCAGTCCATATAGCATTTCTTGTATGCATGTTTTCATGGCTGACTGTTTGGTATTGTAGAAGCTTTTAAAATGCTCTTCCCTGAAAAAGACCATTTCTCCTGATCTGAGAACTCCTTAGTTGCCTGCTGTTCTTTTGTAGGGCTGGGGCTGAGTGAGCTTGTTCCATCCACATTAGCATGTCTCTTGTTGTCCTCCTCCTGCTCATGTTCCTTAGGTGTCACTTCTGACATGATTAGGGGACACAGTCTCCCAGTAAAATCCCTGATCCTCTGGCTCCTGCACTCTTTCCACTCTGTATTGTACACTGATTCCTAAGTCTTAGGTGCAAAAGCTCTGTGGAAGATATATATGCTGGGGCTGGGTTCTATAACTTTGATTGATTGTGGGTTTTCTGTAACAGTCTCCATCTGTTGCAATGAGAAGTTTCTTTAAGAGCAGTGAGGATAACACTTACCTGTATAAAAACTAATATTTAAAGTGTAGTTATGGATTATGCTGTTTAAAGTGGTGGTTGTAGGTTCTCCTCCAAGATCCATGAATTCACTAGTTCTGGCCTGTTGGCTGAGTTTCCAGTACCAGGTGTGAGTTCCCTCTTGTTGAATAGGTCTTGAGTCCAATTAGAGAACTATTGGTTACTAAAAATATATGTGTATCACTAATGCACCCATAGGATTATAATACCATCCTGGTTGGTCATCAGTGTGGTTCATGGGAATCATAGCTATGTGGGACCGTTGGTTACTTCCCTCTTTTAGAATCTTGCATGATGCCTTCTGGTACCAGGAAAGCTAGTCCTCAGGGAGGAGGCATTCAATTCCAGCTCAGGAGCCTCTGGGCCTTGTGTTTAGTTCATGGTGTATTCAGCAACAGGGATTCATTTACCTTCCACCTCTAAGAGGCAACCATGGGAAATTATAATAGCTGATAATATTTGGGGGGTCTCTTGGACAAACTTGACCAATAACTCAAAAGAGGAATTCTTGTGTCTGATACTGAGGTCTTAGTTAGATGTCCATAGGCTCTTGGACATTGTCAGCCAAGATGGGAAAATTTCATGTGTTGATCTTTGCCATTCTAACTGGTATATCCTAAAATCCCAAAGCTGTTTTTGATTTTCATTTTCTTAATTGCTAAGGAATGATGAACTTATCTTTGATATTTCCTAGTCACTTTTCCCTTCCTCCTTTTGAGAACTCTCTCTCTTTAGGTCCAAAATCTAGTTTTTTTAGTTTTTTATATATATTCTGGATATCAGATGTATAGCTGGCAAAGATTCCAATTCTGTGGTCTTTATATTGACCCAACTAATTGCTTTGTTACGTGTGAAGAAGATATTCAGCTTTATGAAGTCAATTGTTGGCCTTAATTCTTGTCCAAATTTAGTCCTATTCAGAAATTTGTACACCTATATCCTGTAGGGTGCTCCATATATTTCCTTCCAGAAGTTTTAGTTTTCAGTTTCACATTTAGATCTTTGATCCACCTGGAGTTATTATTTGTACAAGGTGACAGATTCAGGTCTAATTTCATTTTTCTGCATGTAGACATCCAGTGTTCCCAGAACCATTTGTTGAAGATGCTTTCTTCCTCCAGCCTATGTTTTTGGCATCTTTGTCAAATAATAAGTGACTGTGGTTGCATGTGCTCATTTTTGAGTCCTTGATTTTGTTCCATTGGTCTACATGTCATGTCTGGTTTTGTGCCAATACCATATTGTTTTTATTAATATGGCTCTGTGATGTATCTTGAGATCAGAAATGGTAATCCCTCCAGCATTGCACTTTTTGCTCAGAATTATTTTGGCTATTTGGGGTATTTGTGTTTCCATATGAATTTTATGATAGTTCTTTCTATTTTTATGAAGAATGAGATGGGGATGTTGATTGGGATTGTATTGAATCAATAAAGAGACTTGGGTAGAATGGTCATATTTGCAATATTAATTCTATCATCCATAAGCATGGGATGTCTTTCTAATTTCTACTGTCTTTCTCCATGTCTTTTACTTTATTGTCAAAGTCCTTTACTTCCTGGGCTAGGTTTTCCCTAGCTATTTTATTTTCTTTGAGGACATTATGAGTGGAGGCGTGTCCATGGTCTCCTTCTCCATATGTGTGTTGTTGGTGTATAGGAAAGCCATTCTTTTTGCAAGGTGATCCTGTACCCTGCCAAATTTCTGAATTCATTTGTTGTTTCTACAAGTTTTCTGGTAGAATTTTTAGGAACTCTAAAGTATCGAATCATACCATTTACACACAGGCACAGTTTGACTTCTTCATCCTCTGTTCTTGGACATTTCACTTCCTTCTCTTACCTTATTGCTCCAGCTAGCACTTTGAGCACAGTGTGGAAAAGAGGTAGTGATACTGGGCAACCCTGTCTCATTCTTGACGTCAGTGGCTTTTCTTCAAATTTTCTGCATTTAAGATATTTGCTGTGAGTTTCTCATATATAGCTTTTATTATATTAAGGTATCTACCTCTAGTCCTACATTCTCTGGGATTTTTATCATGAAGTCATGTTTGTTTTTCTGCATGTATTGAGATGACAATGTGATTTTAGTCTTTAGGTCCATTTAATGTGGCTTATTGTCATATCAGGGATAAAGCCAACTTGGCCATATGTATAATATTTTTAAATTTATCCTTCTCTTATATATACTACATCCTGACTGAATTTTCACTTCTCTCTTCTCCTAGGCCTTCTCCTCAATACCCCTCTCCCTCAGATCCCTCCTTCTTTGTTTCTCTTCAGAAAAGGACGGGCTTCCTGGGGATATCAAACCAAACATGGTATATCAAGTTGCAATAAGACTAAGCACATCCCCTCATGCTAAGGCTGGATGAGGCAACCCAGTAGAAGGAAAGGGGTCCCCAAAACTGGAAAAAGTATCAGAGACAGCCCCTGTTCCTATTGTTAGGACTCCCCCAAGAACAACACCAAGCTAGACAACCACAGCATGTATGCAGAGGAACTAGGTCAGACCATATAGGGTCCCTGATCATTGGCTCAGTCTCTATGAGCTCTTATGAGCCCTGCTTAGTTGTATCTTTTTTTTGTATGTCTGCATTCTGTTTGAATGTATTTTACTGAGAATGTTTTTAGTCTATGTTTGTTGGGGATGTCTTTCTGTATGCTGTGAACGTGTTGCTCTGATTGATTGATAAATAAAATGTTGATTGGGTGGTAGCCAGGCAGGAAGTATAGTATAGGCGGGATAAGGAGAGATGAGAATTCTGGGAAGTGGAAGGCTGAGTCAGGAAATGCTGCCAGCCACCACCACCATGAGAAGTAAGATGAAAAGATACCTGTAAGGCACGAGCCACATGGCAAGTTATAGATTTATAGAAATGAGTTAATTTTAGATATAAGAACTAGATAACAAGAAGCCTGCCATGCCCATACAGTTTATAAGTAATGTAAGTCTTTTTGTGTTTACTTGGATCTGAGCATCTGCCAGAGCCAGGTGGACACAGGAAAACTCCAGCTACATATGTTCATCAAAGATATTGGTCTGAACTTTACATTTTCTATTGACTTTATGTAGTTTTGGTATTAAAATGATAGAGATGTCATAGAAAGAATTTGGGGAAAAGCCTTCTGTTTGTTTGTTTGTTTTTTAATAATTTAAAGAAGATTCTCTGTAGGTTTTCTTTGAAAGTTTGGTTAAATTATTTTGTGAATCTATCTAGCCTTGGACTGTTTTTGGCTGGAAGGTTTTTTGTTACTATTTAAATCTCATTTGTTATGGGTCTGTTTAGGCTTTTGAATTAATCTTGATTTGATTTTGGTAGCTTAGATGAATCTACAAATTCATCCTTTTCATTTAGATTGACCAATTGAATGGAGTACAGGTTTGTAAAATATTTCTTCATGATATTCTGCATTTATTTGGTGTCTGTTATAATGTTCCCCTGTTTATTTATGATTGAAAATATTAAGATACTCTCTTCCTAGTGCTGTGGAATGTTCTGTATGTTACATGTGTTGCTCTGATTTGGGTAATAAATAAAACACTGATTGGCCAGTAGCCAGGCAGGAAGTATAGGTGGGACAAAAAAAAAAAAAAAAAAAGAGAGAATTGGGGGAAGTGGAAGGCTGAGTGACTGGCAAGCCGCCACCATGACAAGCATGATATAAGGTACCGGTAAACCACGTGCCATGTGACAACTTATAGATTAATAGAAATGGATTAATTTAAGATAGAAGAAGTAGATAACAAGAAGCCTGCCACTGCTGTACAGTTTATAAGTAATATAAGCATCTGAGAGATTATTTTATAAGTGGGTTGTGGGATTGTGGGGGCTTGGTGGGACCTGGAGAGAAGCTCTCCAGCTACATCCTGTGATTTTGTTATTTGGGCTAAAGGTCTGTCAATCTGTCAGTATCCATAGTTGGTGATATCAACTGCCCCCAGGAACTCCCACACATGTCTTTTGCAAGTGGATGTGGAGATCTGCAGGATAGTCAAAATTCAGTCCTAGGATAATGTCTGCCTTCCTCTCTGTAGGTTTTATATTAGGTAGGTGATACAAGGGGCCACATAACACTGCTGTCATTGCCAATACCTCGCATCCTAGGAGTTGGAAGGTCTCTAAATGTTCAGTTGCCCATTCAAATGTCTCCTCAGTCTCAGAGGCTGTGGGGATGTCATCCACATATTATAACAATATGCTCTCTGTGTACTTTTGTCTGAATTCCAGAAGGTCTACACTCAGTGCCTCATCAGAGTAGGGGAGTTTTAAAATCCCTCTAGAAACTGAGTCCACATCAGCTAGATAGTATAACTGGCTTTTGCATCTGTCCACTCTAAGGCAAAAAAGACAGGTACCAAGGGGAAGCAGAAGAAAGCCTCCTTAGGTCTAAAGCTATAGACATCTCTTTCTGGTGGCAATAAGCTTAGGCACATGTACAGGCTTGGGAGTGTGGGGTAGATGGTTTCTACCTTTTTGTTGACCTCCGTTAGGTCCTAAATCAACTGGTAGTCCTGAGTACCTGGCTTCAGGACTGGAAGTAATGGAGTGTTCCAGGAGAAATGACAAGGTATAAACAATGCTTTTTGTCCCGACCATCCAGTCCCAAACAAACATGTAAAAACTTACATTAATTACAAAATGTTTGGCTGATAGATCAGGTTTATTGCTAACTAGCTCTTGCATTCAAATTAATCCATCTATTAGTCTATGTATTGCCAGGTGGCTCATGGCTTTACCTGTGCTCTAGCATCTTATTTCCAGGGCAGCTTTCTAGAGTCTCCTTGACTCCACTGTTCTTCCTTTAAGTCTTCAGTTTGATTGTCCCACCTAAGTTTATCCTTCCTTGCTATAGGCCAATCAGCTTCATTATTAATCAATGAGAGTAGTACATATTCACAGTGTACAGAAGGGTTATTCCACAGCAACAAGGGATGAGAACTCCTGCCTCTCCAGATCTGCCAGTGTGTTTGGTGATCCAATTTTGGTTCCCAGGTCATGAGGTATTGCTTGACCCATACCAGCATGCAGAGCTTAACAACTGGACAATAATTGATGCCTGATGGGTGGTTAATCTAGGCTTGTTTCCATCTGCCCAAACAGTAGGGTATTGTAGTTGGAGCTTCTATAGATACTCTTGTTGGTCGGTTTTTCCTGTATGGAGCATGTGTTCTGTGGAGGAGTTATCCCTCCAATAGACAGCAGGTCACTAGAATGTGGACAGGGGTTTGGCCTGGATACAAGGTGAGGTAGGCCACCTCTTCTCCAAAAGATATGGTGGTGGTCCTCCATTTTCTTAGCAGGTCCTTTCCAATCATGGAGTATGAGCAATCAGGCATCACTAAGACGGAGAGTACCACAGTTCTCCATTCCAGGTCTACAGTCTTGGAATGACATCCAGGGAAAATACTCGTCTTTGCAGGTGCCTCTCGATGTGACATCTTCTGGGAGGTGACTGGCCCAAGAGGCTACATTAGGATAGGGTGAGCTGATCCTGTGTCTGCTAGGAACTTAATGGATTTCCACCCTACCTTTGCTGAGACCCCTTACCTCCTGTGGGCTTAATAGCATGGAGCCCTGACTGTTGGAACCAGCCAATGAGTCAAATGGGGTACCTGAATAGGGACATGAGGGTTGAGAAAAAAACAGAGACAAAAGTGCAGCACGAATCTTAAATGGTCTTATTAATAAAAACAAATGCAGAGCCAGATATTGGGGTGAATGCTGGAAGATCAGAGAGACAGAACAAGCCACAGCTACCTTGGGACCTTACCAGTTCCTCAGCTGATCCTGTTTCCTCAGACTGGAAGCCTTTGAGTCCTCATCTGAATGGGTCTCAGCTGAACTGTGCTGCTACAAGCCTAAAAGCTCAACCAGCCAAATGCTGCTAGTTTCTGGTCCTCACACCTTATATATCTTTCTACTTTCTGCCATCACTCCCTGGGATTAAAGGTGTGAGTCACCATGCTTGGCTGTATCCTTGAACAGATGGATTTCTGCCTCTGGAATGCTAGGATTAAAGGCGTGTGCCACCAGTGCCTATCTTCTATATTTAATATTGTGCCTGTTCTGTTCTCTGACCCCAAATAAATTTATTAGGGTGCACAATATTTTGGGTAACACAATATCACCACACAGAAGAATAGATGGAGACACAAAAATAGTCAGGAGGGCTCTTGGTCAATACTAAGCAGCCCTGGGTTTATTTCTCAGCTTGCTCCTATACAAACAAGAACAATGCTTACAGTCACACAGAATAGGCTAACACTATCTCAAAAGAACCATGTCCCATTCCGTTCTTTGAGTTAAGGAACAGGCAGTTTCATTATCTCCCACAATGTACCTCCTGCATGTAGATAATATGTTTTTCCCCCCATGGGCTTTAATCAAAGTCATGTTCTCATGGCTTCCAACGCTTAAGGAGCAAACAAGCTTGAACTCTCTTGACCTATAAGTCAAGATGGACTCCAGATTAGAAATGGAATCTTTGTGGGCTGTCACTATTATACCTGACCCCAACATGTCTCCCTTAATTGGAGGACTGGGGAAGGGGATTTTGTTTTTTCCTTCTGGTTTGGGCATCTATTCTATCAGTGTACTTTTTGTTTATAGTAAGCACATTGATCCTTCTCCTTATCCCCAGGCCTATTTTTTCTTGGTCTTCTTTGGTCTATTTTCTTAAGGTCAGCTACCACATTGGCTAGTTTCTTGCCCTGTTTTTCCTCTGCTGAGTTGTTGTAGACTTTCTGAGTGATTTCTAAAAGCTGGGTCCTCTTCATACCCTTAAATTGCTATAATTTTTAAAGTTTCTTTCCAATGTCTGATTCTGACTGCACGACAAAGGCGTATTTGTTACTTGCTCATTTTCTGGGGCATCTGGCTCTATCAAAGTAAACATGCAATATTGTCAGGGGGCATGCAAGAAGAACAGCAAGCAGCTTTGGAACTCATAGAAAACAGCCCATTGGTCAGCATAATCACATTGGCTGAACCTTAGAGAGGTAGAACCCCAGGACATGTCTTGAGGACCTCATTCTATTCTTGAGCATAGTTCTTCTTATTGTCCTTGCAGACACTGAGTCCCTCATAATCTATGAGTTGTATGACAACTCTAAGGGGGTCTCTAGCCCCCCACTGGGCAATGTCACTGGTATCTTCAGTAATAGTGATTGAGTTTTTCCAAGCATTGCTACTAGAGCAGATTAATGATTCAACCACCAGCCTTAGAAAGAATGTAGAGATGTAAATTGTTAATAAAGTTAGGTGACGATGTTTTTGTTAATGACTTTGTTGTAAAAATTCCCAGGGAACAATTTAAAGTTTAAAAAGGCACAATTTAGTTAGTTGAGCTAGGGACTCGTTGAGGTGAGGGAACAAGAACAATGTCAGCCTGGCTATTGCTGGCTGACATGCCTTTTGTTTTTTGCTAAAGATGGGTTGGTGATCATAGGTGATGATTAATTCCCTATACCCATTTTTGCCCTCAGCTTCCTTATATAATTGAACAAAAACTGTTGGTGAATGGGTATGCACCCTGAGGATTTAAAAAAGAAATGACTGATTGTTTTTTATATAAAAAGTTTAGATTTGTGATTCTTTTAGGATTTTTTGTAAGATAATCTTCTGTAATAAATAATAAAATGTTTGATCCTTTGTAACTATAAAATGCAGTCTGCCAGTGGAAGAACTGGATGAGAAAAAAATACCTCACTTGCTTACACTTTGTTAATCTATAGCAAGTTTCTTAGACATAAATGTATGTGGGTCCTTGAGAATAGTTTTTCACCTGTGATACCTAAAATGTTTAATCATGTAAGGGAAACAGGGAACATACTGTTTTTTACTTGTATTCATTGTAATCATTCACTTGAAAAATAGAATGTAACAACCTTGTAATTTTTATACTGCTTGAAAGATTTTGCTGAGGTATATAAGCTGTAAAGGAAAAGATAAAGAGATATAAAAGGAAAATATCAGGGAAGAGGTAAGGGAACAAATAAAGAAGAGAGACCTTGACATGTTGAAGATGTGTGTGTGTGTGTGTGTGTGTGTGTGTGTGTGTGAGAGAGAGAGAGAGAGACAGAGAGAGAGAGAGAGAGACAGAGAGAGACAGAGAGAGAGACAGAGGGAGAGGAAGAGGGAGGGGAGAGAGGGGAGTTTTCCTCTTTATTCCCAGTCCCAGAGAACTAAGTTTTGCCCCCTCAGAGAAAAAAATCTGTCATGTGATCAGACTTCATGCCTCTTCTTCAGTCTCTGATGTGCTGAAAGCTGGTCTTCCAGCAGCACAATCTGCCCCCAGGGTTGTTCCAGGAACACAGAGGGCCATTTCTCAGGTTTCTGAATGACCTGACTATCCTTGGACAGGTTAGTGAGCCTCATAGCTACTGATTTCAAGGCTGCCAAGAAGACCTGGTAAAAATGGTTCAAAGCCTCCTTACCTCTGTCAGTGTGGTGGTGGTGGGGGTCCTGTATAATGGAATAAAAAGAGCATATGTGTATGGCATAATTTTAATATGCAGGAAAGTAGAATGTTAAATCAAAATTTGCAAGAATGCATATAGGACTTTGTAATGGCATAGGTGATATGTGTGCCTGCACATGTGGCATTTGGTCTTTATTTATTGATGGTACTTCTTGATCTTTTACCTTCTGGTGGAAGTTTGAGACTTCTGGGACACAGGAACATTAGTATTCCAATGTTATTATTTTAATGATTTCTTTAAGCACAATGTAGAGATCATGCACGTGATCTCACACACAAAATCTTTGATAAAATATTTTTATTTCACTCATATCACTAAGAATAAGAGAAATTTATCTTGCATAAAGGACCATTTGATGTTCAGGACAGCACAATCCTGCCTTCTCTAAAGTAGACTGGATAAGCAGGAGAGAGTGTTGCCGATGAAATAATGAGCATGATTTTGGTTTGCTTTGTAGGTGTGTCTATGCTGTCTTCGAGTCTACTCAGCTTGCTACTGCCCTCCCTTGGCTTCCTTGTCTACATTGAATTCTGAATGTTGTGACATCTGCTGTTCCCAGCCCAGCACAGAGGATGCTCTTCATCCTGGGATGACTGTAATTCCTTCTAATCCCTGTGGCTCCATCCTAAACCAAATAAATTAGACTCTAACAAGTTATTCAACTGATTTCCAACACATTATGACTGAGGCATTCAGGAACCCCTTCATCCAAAAGAATAACTTTTCAAAGGAAACAAAATGATTTTTAACTCGTTCCAATATGCCTTATAAACCATTTAACCTGATTCTGTGAAAGTTGCATGATTTAATTCAATGGACAAGTTACAGTGTTCAATTCAATACCATAGGCTGTAGAGTGAAAGTAAAATCACCATACATGGGTGCTTTACATTTAATGACAAGTTGTGAAATTAAATAGAGGTTGAAATGTTGATTGTATGTGGTATGTGTAAGAGTAATGCCGTTTCTTATATTAGCCTATCTGTTTGGGGTACTGCGTATTTTTGAAAGACCCCTGCCATTCATCATATTTTGAGTCTTCCATAAAACTAAAACAAAAGTAGAACAAAAACATTTTGACATAAACATCATCACCAAATCACTTTACTGAATGAGTTGAGAGTTTTTGACTATGAAAACCAAATTACAGAACTTACTATCAGTATTCTTATTTTTGAAGTAATTTTCTACATATTTGCTTTTCCGAATCTATAAACTTCTTCAGTTCGTTTTCTAATGCCGACGTTCACATGCCATGTGAGGATTTCTTACTTTTGTATCCGAATCTGAAGTTGTTTTGTGCTTTTCCTCTCATCAATGTAAAGTCACAGAACTTGAAGTTCATCTGGAGCATCTACTGCTCTGTCTATTCATATGTGTAATGACAGGCTTGGGGGAGCAGTGTGCTTCCATTTTATTGCAATGTGATTGTCTTTATACAGTTAGAAATAAGTGACAGTACAGTATCAGAATCTCCGAATGTCCTTGTTTCTCCGGTTTTATGCTTCATGCCTAAGTAGAAGCTCTTGTTATAGAAGGTGTAGAATCAAGAAATCATATGCAGGTCAAAAAAAGCTACAGAATTCCATTTAAAGAAATTTAAAGCTCATTTCCCGTTTTAATGCAATACTGAAAACTGGCTGAAAATACCAAATCAGAATGTTGCTAGTGGTCCTATGAAGAATATGCAAAGCAGGGAGGCAGAAGAGGTAGACAGCATCCTATCCAGGGATGTCTCCCAAGTGTTGATGTGGAGGAATTTGTGAGATGTGGAAAGGAAACCTGTGTTTCCTCATTATCCATGGTGTGCACGGAGATGTGTCTGAGTGTGGGTGTGAAAGAACTCGGGTAATAAAGAATTAGCTGGCTCCAGAAATAGTGCAATGTTTGGTTCCTTGAGAGGGCTAATCCTATTTTATTAGCACAATCTTGCTGGCTAATTAGAGACAGAGTTTATCTTTTTAGAAAGGATACCCTATAGGTCCATAAAGAATATTTACAGGAAGCAAAAATAGATCTATTAATATGTTACCCCTATCTTTAATTTGTATAATTTTTGTACTATATGTGTAAATGCTTAAAGTCCTCATTATAAAAATATCAATAAATATTTCATTGATTTACATGTAACACTTTGTTATACAAATGAAGCTTTTTAAAATCAGAAAACGGATGCTTTCCCAGTAGAAGTATGTCAACAAATGATTGACAGATTTCATAAAATATTTAATGATTTGAAAAATGAGAAAATGACTTCATACATTAGGGAGATGAATACTCTGTAAGCTTTCTGTACAAATGTGTTTTCCTTGTTACATTTGGGGTTTTCCTCTTGCAATGTGACCCATGTTGGGCATTTTTATATCATCAATAATGACATCTTTTGCCAAATGCATGCCTGCCTTTTATTTTCTAATATATGGTAATAAAGACCAAACTGGCTAGATTTTTGCATGAAATGGTTCTGAAAGATAAGAAAACAGACTTGAAGGTTGTTTAGTTTTTAAAATGTGGCAGATAGACTCAACTCTCTCATGCACTAATGACTTCTGCTTTTCATTTTCTCATATAATTGTACAGAAGTGACTGGGACCATCAGTTTTAAATGGTTGTCAAGCTAACCAATGTATCATATGCTTTAAGATGCAAGATTCTTAATTAAACTTTATATAGCTATAGACACATCTGTTGTTTCTTTGTATTTCAGGAAAGGTAATAGTAGTTTTATTTGATACTGATAAATAACAAATTGATTTTTTTAGTTATTTTTTATCATTTTTTCAATGGAGTAGTATAGGACTGTGGTTTGTCCTTTTTATGAATGAATACAAATTATAAAGAAATAAATGTCTTACTGTTGCCCAAAAAGTAACTGTCCTTTTAATTTACCTGAAGTTTATATTTTATTTATTTTTTTAGAAAGTATTCATTATGAGTTTTGTGTCATGGAGTACTTACTCCTGGGTAAGTAAAACTTTAGAGTCAAAATAGTTCAATGTTATAAAAAAAAAATACACAGGGGCTGGAGATAGTATTCAGTAGTTAAGAATACTTACTGCACCTTTATCAGACATCTCACTGTCAACTATAACTCCAGTTCCAGGAACCTGATGCTCTCTCTCTCAACTACAGGGGCACCTGCATGTGTCTGAGATGAACAAACTCTTACCCAGGCACATACACATAAGAACAACAATAATAAAATTTTTTAAGTATCTAAAAATGCAAAGAAAAACTATACTCAGAAACAGTCAGTTGCACACTGGAAACACTAATGAGTATCAATTGGTCTGCAGCTGAATATTAGGACAGGATTCTAGATGCCCGGAAAAAAAGTCTGTTTAATCTCGAGTGTGAACTTCATGGAGGAATTTTCCTAAATCCAAGAATCTAAAGACAAGGAGTCTGAAACAGATAAAATCTTTTCAGAGTCTGGAGCAAAAGTGAGCTTAGAATTCTGTCACTTGAGTTTCCTTTGCTTTTTTTGTTGAGTCCTTTTAATGATTTCTTCCTCCATCATTCTGATCTCCCTTCCTGGTTCATGAAGCTTGCTTCATTCTGTGTTTTTATTTTCTTTTTTAAGCACTGCCTCTATTTCTTGAACCTAAGTGTTATGTTACTTCCATTTTAATATTTTGCTTTTGATGTTCAAAAAACAAAGTTCAAAAAAAGTTGACACTGTTGCAGGCTTTGGATGATCCAAACTTTCAGTGAGGTTGGGTTCCACAGTAGAAGTTGCCAATCTGGATACCTCTCAGGGTCAGCTGGGGAAGTAGAAAAGATATGATGGATTCCTTTGCCTCCTATCTAGACTTACCAAGTTAGAATCTTGGAGTAAAGAACAGGAAGCTATATTTTTGGAGTGGTGTTTGGTTAGAAATCAGATTTTCATATACTAAAGATTGGTTACCTGAGAATTTTAGCTAAATCAAAGCACAGTTCAACTTTATATACACATAATTTAAATACATCTTAAGAAAAATGTCATTTCTACCACATTCTTGAAAATGTTGATTTATTTATAAACATTCTTTTCTTGTCAAAAACAGTAGCGTTTTGTGTAACAAAACATGTTCCAATTTGTTTGTTTGTTCCAAGAATCCAAGAAGTCAAGAGAATGCCCCTCTGATTTCTTTTATGAAGGAATGTAGATTTTTTATTTTCCTTTGTCTTTTTTTATTCCCCCATATGTTTGTCTCGAAATAATTAATTTTAATACCTAATATTACAAGACTATAATTTTCTGGAAAGTGCTAATTTAAGGAGTTGATGAAATATGCTCCTGTTCCAGCCTCAACATTTTTTTTTCTGAATAGAAGCAAGATAGTTTTTAATGAGTTAACTTTATAAATTAGTTTATAGCAAGCCAAGATTATGTTGCTACATTGGTTATCATATTTTAAAAACAGATTTTGCATGTTATTTTCTAGAAATAAATTTACTGCTCCAGGTAATATATGTCGGGTACTACAGTACTCTTATTCATTGGCTAATACTGCTCTGTCAGGATGACCCTTGGTTGAAACGGTGGTTGAACAGATTAGCTCTCCATCCATCTTGTGTTCTCATTTGGCTCACTGGCTTTCATGAAGAGCAACATCTTGGGAGCAATGCCCAAAGGCATCATATTTCCTTCTGATAGTTTCCTTGGACTGTAATTTATTCTATCACAATTCTAGAAGCTAAGTTAACTGTTCATCTTGGGATGGCGGTGAGGGCACATCTGGTCCTTTCTCCTTCTCCAATGCATTACACAAAGTGAAAGAGACTGGCTTGATCCACTTATATGACATTCTAGAAAAAGCAGAACTCTGGGTACAGAAAACAGGCCAGTGGCCAGGATTTAGGTTAAAGGAGAGGGCCTGATAGCACAAGAGCTACATGAAGAACTGGAACCTACACATTGGACAAGACACAAAACTGTTAGCAGGGTAAGTTTTACTATGTGTACATTCAGACTTTTAACTATGGGGACCCAGGAGGTGCCTCAACTGTTAAAAGTAGGTACCGATCTTAGCAGAGGACCCAACTTCAGTTCCCAGCACTCAAGTAGGTAACTTCATCAGGGGCTGGAATGTTCTCTTCTGGACTCCTCATTCTTGTGCACAGCCCCTCCTCTTCACACACACACACTCACAATAATTTTTTTAATGCAGTTATAGGAGGCTCAGGTCACTTGAGAGATCTATTTATGATAGTATTCTAATTTCCTTTTATAACCTGTGGGATTTTAAACAAGGAACATAACATTTTGCGGTTGTTTTCTTCCTTTGCCTAACAGAGATAATATTCCTTCATCATTCCAGATTCTTTCAGTTCCAAGTGATGATCAATTCAAATAAACCCAAGAACAGAAAGCAGTCTGTTGACTTAAGTGGTAAGTGGTTTACATGGCTTAGGTGATGCTTTTGGGGAGCCTCTTTCCTCTGGAGACTCTGGGTTTCTGGCATGCTGTTCCAGTGGCAGAAATCAGCAATGATGACAGCTCCAAGCCCAGATCCTCGTGTGTGATTTAAAGCAACAGCACTCCCTCTTCCTAATTTAGTGTGCATATCATACCTATTGAGACCCATGTGTCCAGCCTAGGCATCCTTTATTATGAGCTTCTACAGGCCCCTGCATTGGCAAAAAAAAAAAAAAAAATACATATTCAACCCATAAAATTATCTACTGCTAACAAGGATATCTAGATAAAGTAATATCACATACCAAATGGCCAGGAAAGAAAATATCCCAAACTACACAAGGTTATTTGAAAAAGTTGTAGTCCCTACCACTACGCAGTGAAACAAGCCATTATGAGCATAGACTATCAGGAGGTAAATGAAGTAACTCCTCTACTCACTGTGGTGTCCTAGATGCTGTCACCTTAGTAGAGAAGTGCAGCTGCGCTCAGGCATCTGGCGTGCTCTCATAGATCTGGCAAATACTTTTCTTACCACAGCTGTGCTCCATGAATGATGGTTTTGCCTTTACATGGCAAGGGTGACAATATCCATTCAAGGGACGATTAAGGAGATTTTGTATAATGCTAGAGCCTGAGATCACAGCACTCAGGATAGAGACAGGAAGATCACAAGTTCAAGATCAGCTTCTGCAACATTCCAAGTGAGAAGCTGTCTCAAAAACAAACCAAGATAACAACAGCAAATAACTGTGTTTATCTCCTTACAGATGCTGCCAACAAATGGTCATGAGTTTGGTGGTTTAAAATAATACACATTTGTTCACTCACAGTCTAGGAGTCCAAAGGTCCTAAACCATTATCATTGAATTACTTCTGGGATTCCAGCTATGCTAAAAGCTATCCTCCCTTTTGAAAGTCTGGGGAGCTGATAGAATCCTTTGGCTCCTAGCCAAACACCTACAATCTTTACCCTTTTGGCCACATTCAATTCCACTGTTCTATCTCCCTTTTAAAAGGGTTCCCCATTACATTTGGAACCAAGCCTTGTGAATATAGGTCAAGACTCCCATCTCAGTGCACTTAATCATACTTGCAAAGTCTTTGCCACATAAGTCAGTATTTGCAGGTTTCATAAGTTATTATAGGATATCAGTGTGGGAGGATTATTGAACAATCTACCAAAAAATGTCTTCCAACAGCTCTCTTTTGAGAATGTCAATCATCTAATTATCACAAGTGATTTAATTTTTCCATGTTTAATTGGATGTCAACATTCTGTTCTATAAATTACTTGGTAAAATTTTCAAACAGTTTTGGCATAGTTGTTCCTGGAGGTGTGATATTACAAATGGCTTGTGTCTATGTAGCTATTTCCTTCTAATTGAAATATTTTGTCTGACCAAAGGACCATAAGATTCAGTAAGCAAATCAGATTTACAAAGCCCAGAAAGCTCTTAAAACTTTCAAGACTCACAAAGCTATTCCCTGAGGTTATATGAGTAGTCACAACATCTAGGGAGATGAGATCCTTGGCTCCTGGTTGAGCTGCTTGAAGTTATACAGGGTGCCCATAGATGAGGCTTATATGACTCATAATGCTGATGCAGGCCCTTTGGTGTTTATTTTGGTTGGTTTTTAATGTTGACATGCGACAGATTGGAAACACCAGAGTACAGATGTTCACTTTTAGAACAGAACTGATTACCTTGATCTGATACAAGAAGAACCACCCACATTGTGGGCAGCACCTTCTAGGAGCACAGGAGAAGCCAGGAGACATGAGAGGAAACAAGAGGTGCAAGATGGAAGAGAGGTAACACCACGTAATAGAATGCAGATTAATATAAATGGGCTAATTTAAGTCACAAGTGTTAGCTAGGAACAAGCCTAAGCAATAGGACGAGCTTTCATAACTAAGAAGTTTCTGTGTCATTAATTGGGAGCTGGCTGGTGGGACAGAAAAAGACTTGGCACAACTTTGCTTTACTGGTTTTTTTTTTTTTTCTTGTTTGTTTTCTCCTGAACATAGATGAAATAAGCCACAAAATTTTGCACTTTTTAAAATCATCTTTGCAATAGAATAATTCTGTTTATAATAAAAGTGAATCATTAAATATGTAGCTTCTAACCCTGAATCTCCTAACCTTTAGTCTCTCGGGCACCCTGAGTCCTCTCTCTGGTCTACAGAATGCAAAATCAGAAAGGAACTAGTTCTTGTATTGACACCTCAATCCTTTCTAGACAAATGGCTTCCATGAGATTGTGACTCATCTGTTCCCAGAGAGGATACAATGTTACAGTCGAAATGCACCACAGGTACTTTCTCAGACTTGTTCCAGTTAAACATTCCCACCATGGCCTGGTTCTTGGCATATCACCCAGTTCCTGGCACTATACCTTGGTTCTTGGCAATGTCATCTAGTTCCTGGCACTTTCTTTCTTCATCCATCCTTGGATGCCTTCCTAACACACTGTGCATGGGAAAAGAACCATACAAACCCTAAAAAAACAGATTTTTTTTTAATTTACTCCTATATAGCAACAGACCTTATATCTAATCTAAGTGATTGGTTGCCCCCACAATATTTGTGCTGCTATTACACCCATGGCTGTATCTTGCCATAGTAATCATTATTGCAGTTTACAGGATTCACCAATGGGTAATACTCACCCTCTCCCCAGAAGCCTGTATAACAATGTCTGGTTCTGTCGTAAACTAGCTAGTAAGGAGGAAGCTTCCTGGCTAGTACCAATCTGATCTCCCCATATCCTGTGACCAAAGTGTGTCATGTTCATTTTATCATCAAGTTCTGATGGGCACAATAGTCTCTTGCTTTGAGAGTCTCCCAGACACCACTGGCCAATAACCCCAAAGAACATGTCTTATATCTAGCTTTGGACTTTTTATTTAAAAACCTGTATCTCCTGGGGAGAGTGTAATCCCCCACACCGGTGAGTTCATGAGCATCATAAATGGAAATCAGTGAGCTTCATATATAAACAAAAACAAAAGGACACAAAGTCAGGATGGAGGGAGAGTGGATCTTGGAGAAGTTAAGTGTTGAATCTAATCAACTTACACTGTATCCATATGTGGAAATTTCTCAAAAAGTCAAATAAAATATTATATTAACAATAGCTATATAAAATTTCTCTTGAGAGGAAACGTAATTCCTTAGTTGAGAGGCTCAGTTTCTTTTCACCTCTTCTGTCACAATGTATCCAACCTGTACTCACTCTGTTTATAACATATTCTCCTGTCTGTCTTCTTTATCTACCACTTGGAGCAGTTTGTGTAGAGTAACCCATTGGCTCCTTTCTGATAGGGAGGAAGTAAAGCTCCCTGAGGAACCAAAGCAAAACACCTAGCTTGCCTGCTTCACAAGTCAGCAAACTATAACAGTGTTCATGAAATAAATAGGAACATTGGTAAAAGCAAGCCACAGCCAGATTAAAGTTCATGAATAGCCCAATGCAGGCAGGTACCACAGCCTAGTAAAAGGACAGGAATAACCCAATGCATGCCACAGCATTTCTGCTGTTACGATGCTACCCTGCCAACAGCACTTTGAACCTGTTCTGCTAATATGCTGATTTTTCCAGTGATAAGTCAATCTTGTGTTTGTTTATGCTGGTAGATAGTCTATTTTTATATGTAGTTGATTTGATTGAGTAATATGCTAATAGGGATTTTGTGTGTGTGTGTCGATATCCATGAGGGACAGTAATTTCTAATGTTATCTTCTTTTTATAACTGAAGTTTCAGTGGCTTTGAAATCTAGACCTTGTTAAGTAAGTCAGAAATACTGCTTTTTCAGATGTCACAAAGAATTTAGGTAGGATTGTCATGTTTTTCCTTTCATCGCTGCAGTCCTCCATTTCAGTTTTTTTTGTTTTTGTTTTTGTTTTTGGAGACAGAGTTTCTCTGCGTAGCCTTGGCTGCCCTGGAACTCGCTCTGTAGAGATCAGGCTGGCCTAGAACTTATAGAGATCCACCTGCCTCTGCTTCCTGAGTACTGGGATTAAAGGTATGTGCTACTACCACCAATGCCCAGTAAAATAAACATTAGTGGACTAAGATAGGCTATAGGCACCAAAACTTGCTGCATCACTGTAAGTGGTGTGAAAGAAAGCACCTGAAATGGTAATACAGTTTGTTGATTCCCCTTTTTTTGTGGCTCAGAGAATTAAGAACACTGAGAAGCTGGATCCAAGGTGATTTCCCAGAGAATTCTGAATCAACATGATTTACGGGGCTGTGAGGATGGCTTGGTTGGCTGAGTGCTCCTGTTGCAAGCACAGAGCCCTGAGTTCAGTCCTCAGAATTACAGTAAAAGAATGGTGGCATTTAGCAGGGTACTTAGTAGCTGTTCTGGGAAGGTGGGTGCAGAAGGATTCCTCCGGTAACTGGCCAGCCAGTCTAGTTTAATTGGAGAGCTTCAGGTAATTGAGAAGCCCTAATTCAAAGAACCTGGCTGGTCTTCCTGATACAGACACCCACATTTATTCTCTGTCCTCCACATAGACAAGTGGGCGTCCAAATACAGATGTGTGTCTGCTGGCATACACATGCACATACAGACCACCACATTCATGAACATGCACAGACATGCACATATGCATTACAGATTCATAAAGTGAGAGGAATTTAGCTCAACATTTTTCACTTAATTTGCAAGAGTAATATTGTGACCAAATTTCAATGCACTGTTATGCTATATATAAAAAGCCTATGTTACAAGACATTATCCATATAATGAGAACTTTTCCCCAAAGGTTATACACAGTACTGCTATAACTTACATATAACATTTTATATGAGACCCATGTAACATAGAAAATAACTATTTCCTTAGTAGCCAATGGTTTTAGATTCTTATAAACTATTCAATGTACAAGGGGGGGGGGGGGAGACATGAGTAACTCTTTGTTTCACATGCTGATCCCATGTTCCTGAGAAGAACTGGGTAGTTTGCGACAGAAATTAAAAAAGATGGGACAGCCTTCTACAGAACATCTATCCTCCAAACAGATCCTCTGGTGTGCTGACCTCCAAAATGGCCAACCCCCTGGAGATCTCTCCACGGAGTCAGCAGAGGGGCATGTCCCTTACAGGTGGCAGTCTTTTTTTATTCCTCCTTTCCTCCTTTTGGGAAACAACAGTACACAGCAAACACCTTCCACTAGGTCTTTTGATACTTAATCACTCTTCACCCTCAGGGAATACCCAAATTCTGGACAGTGTGGAATCCCTTAAGACCTTCAGGACTTTATAAACAGTTCACATTTACCCCAAACATCCTGGTCCAGCACTGACTTCTTGCTTTTATTTCATGAGATCTTTGGAAAGATGGCATAACACATATATGGAACTTGGAGACATCTTGATTTTTTTGTTTGTTGTTTTTTGTGAGAGCTGAACTTCAATCTTGGGAGCAAAGTCCTAATTTTCTAAGAACAGCATTTACCCAAGTGATGGTTTCAATATACAAAACTGCTGAAAGAAGTGGAAATTCTGTATCTATAACTTTTGATTTGGAAAATAAGACCAATCATCAACCAAAACTTTTGACTTGCTGTCTTATTTCTCTATATAATTTGATTTCACATTTTTACCTTTGATTTGTTTTTTGGATTGGTTTATTTGGGTCTTTAAACAGATGTTGAAATTGATAAAAAAAAATTCACAAGTCCAGAAATACAACTTAAAGGTAGATTTTTATTTATATAACATGAAAATGAAATTATGTCTTTATTATTTAGGCTTTATATCAGAAATTTTTGAAACTATATAATTTGAAAATATAAAATCAAATACATGCAATGATTCAGAAGAGAGGGATCATTTCAAACTAAAATGTGCCAAGCATATTCAGAATATCTATGAGTTCACACAGTGTTCAGGAAGCATCGGCAAGCTCACACATAATCCATCTTAAGTGATCATGAATATGATTTGTGTGTAATGCAAGAAGCCACAAATGCTATTATTTTGGAAAAGCAACTAGCATAAATCATTGGTATTAAGTGAGTGCCACCATAGTTACCCTGCTAGTCTAAAGCTTATTCACATTTTGGGGAGAGGCATTGTTTATCCTTAGGCAAAGAAAATTAAATTAATTCTAATATCTAGGGCCATGTCATTTTACTTGGTAAGCAAACAGGAATCTTAAAGTAATCCATAAGATTGTTCAGCTGACTGAAGTTATTAGCTTAGATCCTCTTGGGCCAGTGGGAAAAGTTAGTTCTAAGAAAATTCATGTCCCATGGAAGCTTTCAAGGTGTCGATGCAGATACCATTTACATTCCAAGAATCATAAATTAACAAATAGTTTTGAAGGGTTCATAAAATACCTCATGAAATACTGAAAATACTGGAAAAGTTGATATTCTATCTGAATTATGAGTTAGGTGACACCTTGTTGTTATCTAGCGTTGGAATTTTATGGTTAAGGATGGTGGGTTCGAAGACAACAGTGTAGAGATTGCTTCAGAGCTTTTACTGCATTGTCATGGAACACTGCACACTGAAACCACCCTGCAATTCCACCTTAATTCCTAAGCACAAGGAATTTTTAAATTTTTTGATATCAAGTTCAAAATTCTAAAACACATATTGAGACTATCTTGCTTTTTTGAAGACTAATCTTCAAAAACTGACCCAAGAACTAAACAAGAGAGCATATTCTAGATAGTCACTGTAAAGAAGCATCCTGAGGGAGCAAGCTAGTGTCAAAAATATTGTCTTCTAGTGTGTTCTGAGAGGACAGACATTTCCTTTGTGTACACTGTGTCAAGTGCCTGGAGAGTGAAATGCAGCCAGGATAATGAAAAGCTGATTTTAAGTTTTACTTAATTTTAATCAGTTAATAGCTTGGTGTCCTCAGGTGATGGGTGACTATCATATTGATTGCAGAGCTGTAGGCTACATCTAATTATTAAATAGTCAAATTGTTGATAATCATAGGAAAAAGGAAATAATGAAATTGAAGCAATCCAGCTCGTCTGGTCTCAATATATCATGAACTCTACTTAGTTCATAATGGGGGAACTTGCAGCATGGCTTGTTGATTTGTTAACACACCACAGGTGTCCAGGTAACTCTGTGAAATGCTCAGCATTGGTCCAGAGGCTGTTCACCAATAATGGAGGTCCTTCATCAGCACACCCCCTGCCCCATTGTCTGACTGCCGGTTCAGTGACCAATGTGAAACCAGAGAAGCGGTGAGTTGAAGCCATACTTATCTTGATTTGCTTTTGTGTGAGAATGAAATATCTGCATCTATTTGGGGTTGATGTGCTTACTAACCTCATCATTGGCAAAGTGGTGAGCAACAGTGATGTTGCTATGGGGATGTTTGCCTACCTGGGGAGATATTCTGAAAATGCCGCCTAGATAAGCGAACCCTGCTTCACATTCTAACAACTGCCAACAAAAATACCTGTATATTTCTAAAGATTGAAAACTTAGTCCTAAGAAGAACTTACCACTCCACTCATATGTCAAAGAAGACAGCAGTGAAAAGGATTATATCTAAATGCTGATGTCTATATCTATAAAATCTACATCGATATAATTTGTAGAAAAACTGAAGCTTCATATCGCCTCCACTGAGTGAATTGTCTCCGGAAACATGAGGTCTGTGCAGAATTGTTGCCCCTTTAGGATATTTAGCAGTCTGTATTTTCTATGGTAATCCATCATACCTGTTCACTCACCCTGAGAAGTTCATACATATGTATCAACATATGGTGAAACCATTTTTTCAGTGTTTTAAAGATGTATTTATTATTTTTAATTAGCCTAGAAAGTAACAAGTTTCCTTGTAGCATTTTTATACATACTATATCTTAGCTAATCCTCCTCCTCCTCCTCCGATCCTTTTCACCTTCCTTTCCCCATGCCTGTTTGTATCCATCTTGCCCTCAGTATTCCCATTTCCACCTTCATGTCATATATGAGCTATTACTCCTCCTTAAAACTATTTGTCTCTTTTATAGCCCTCTATCTAACTTTATAACCTATACCCACACATACCCATAAATGCATATATATATATGTATATATATAAATTAGAGGTATATCTGCAAACAAACAAGAACGTATTTTCCTGAGTTACCTCACTTACTCTTCCCACTTTCATCCATTTGCCTATAGATTTCATAATTTCAATTTTCTTTACAGCCAAGTAAAATTCATTTTTGTATATTTTATATGTCCTACATCTTCATTATCTATTCATCATTGATAGATGCTGAGGATAATTGTTTTGGCTATTGAGAATATAGCAATAGTGAATATGAATGTGTGCATATCTGTTGTAGATAGAGAGTTCTTTGTGCATATGCCATCATAGGTGTAACTGGGCCATACAATATTTCCTATGTGATTGGCATTCCATTTACAAAGATCTCCCTCCTTGAGGCAACACCTCCCATTTTGATCTCTGATCGTCAGGTTTTCATTTAGCAAGAAAATCATTCTCCCATTGGTCTATATTCCATTTGACTCTTTACCTATATTCTATTCATTATCTTCACCACTATTTATAATTTACTATGAAATGAGCTCTTGGACCTGCCTCTGCCTCTTGCTTCAGCCCCTCCTCCAAAACTTCCTCTATTCTCTTGAGACTTAGACTCTTGGTACAGACCCAGACCCATTGTCCCCTTAGTTTTTCTTTGCTGACTTACAGCCACTCATGCTAGCCCACCCCCATCCCTTTCTGACTTCCCACCCTTCCACCTGTACTACTCTCTCTACCAGGGACCTAACAGCCACCACACTTGGATGGGACCTAGGTAGGTTACCTGTGCTTACCTTCTGATCTTCTAATACATTCTCTTTAGGGTGCCCACTCTTGGGCAGCAGCTGTAGTTACATTCCCCGGCCCCTCCTCTCAGTCCAACTCTATACCCATGGGACCTATCACCTTTCATGCCTAGACCCATGGAACCATTAGTTCTGCCTCTGCTGACCATTGTGGAGCCATACCCCAAATCCTACTGAAGAGTTCTCTAGAGTCAGTTCCCTTCTCTTATCTGCTTGCGTATCACACACTCCAACCTCTGGACCAACTATGGACTCCTTCGAATCTGAGCCCAGAGTTCCAGGCAAAGCTTCAGATATGGGACCAATCAAAGTCTGAACCCTAAAATCCAAAGTGGCTTCAAGACTGAAAACTGAGCATCATTTTTCTGATTCACAACCTGTCAGATTGAGGCAACAGCAACCAAAGAAGTGAACTCCAACCCAATGAAGGAAAGACCAGATATCTATACCAAGCAACACCACAAAAAGCGTAACTACAGATGCCTGGATCTCAGAGAAATAATGGAAAAATGAAAAATCAAGACGACACATCTACCCAGAAACAGGACCCATATTGTATATCCTCTGAGGAAAACAATGTAGCCAACACATAACACAGGAACTTCAAATTGCAATTATGAATAAGTTCAAGAACCTTGTAGAAGATGTGAATACATGCCTTAATGAAGACTATGAAGATACAAACAATTAAAAATAATAAGGTGGAATTTAACAATGAATTAGAATTTATATAAAACAAAAAAGAAAGAAAGAAAAGCCAAACTACATGAAAAACACTCATCAGGTCAAACAAATAGTTCATAAAGAAATGAAAAAGAGAATTTTAGGTCTTATTTGCAGGTGATATTATTTGTATATAAAATGCCTTAAGGAATCTACCCAGAAACTCCTACTAAACACTTTCAGTTAAATAGCAGATTTCATATTAATACACATAGCCAATAGCCTTCCTATATACAAATGGTATACATACTGAGAAAGAAATCAGGGAAATAGTACCTTAAAAAGTAAAATAAAATAGCTTGGGATAACTAAGAAATTGAAAAATACCTGTCTAAGGAAAATTTTTAGACATTGAAAAAAGAAATAGACTTCAAAAGATGGAAATACCTCCCCTGTTCATGGAATGAGGACATAAGTATTATGAAAGTGGAAATGCTACAAAAAGCAATATACAGATTTGATACAATCCACATCATACATTTCCAGCACCACTCTTCAGTGAAATTAAAGACACAATCTAAGATTTCATATAGGAACACACAACAATAATAACAATGACCCTGAATAATCAAAGATACCACCGCCCTATATTTCAAGTTGCATTACCAAGCTATAATAATAAAAACAGTATGGTGCTGGGCAGCAGTAGCACACACCTTTAATCCCAGCACTCTGGAGGCAGAGCCAGGAAGATCTCTGTGAATTCAAGGCCAGCCTGGTCTACAAAGCAAGCTCCAGGACAGGCACCAAAACTACACAGAGAAACACTGTCTTGAAAAAACAAAAACAAACAAAGAAACAACAACAACAAACCAACAGTATGTCATTGCCATAAAAAGATCATTGACCAGTGGAATCAAAATGAAGATTCAGACATAATTCCACAGACCTATGGATATCTGATTTTTCTTTACCAAGAAGCCAAAAGTATACACTGGAGATAAGAAAGTTATCTTCACCAAATGATGCTGGCCAAACTGAATAGCTACATATAGAAGAATGGAAGTAGATCCACATATATCAGCTTATACAAAACTCAAGTCCAAATGCATATATATCAAGAACCTCAACATAAGACCAGATATCTTGAATCTGACAAAAGAGAAAATATAAAATAGGCTGTAACTCATTGGTAGAAAAAAATGACTTTTCAGAAAGTGACCCTATTAGTACAGGCATCAAGACCAGCAATTAATAAGTAGTACCTTACAAATCTAAAAGTCTTCTGTACAGCAAAGGACAGCATCATTTGAGCAAATCCATCATCTGTGGCAGCCTACAGAATGGGAAAAGTATTTACTGATTATACATTTGACATAGGGTTAGTATCTAGAATATACAAAGATCTCGAACAAAACAACAGACTAAACGTCAAGAAAACAATCCAGTTAAAAACTGTGATATGTTCTCAAAAGATGAAACACAAATGGCTAAGAAATACTTAAGAAGTTCAATAAACTTAGAAACTGGGGTAAAGCAAATTGAAATTACTTGGAGATTCCATCTTCACCAGTCAGAATGGCTAAGATAAATAAAATAAACAGCAACAGATGTTAGTGAAGATGTGCGAAGAGGGAAATACATATTCACTGCTGGTGGTATGGGAATCTGGTATAGCCACTATGAAAAAATAGCTGAGATACCTCAAAAAGATGAAAATAAATTTACCAGTAGATATAGCTATACTGCTCTTGGGCATATTCCCAAAGGATGCTACATACTACTACTTGTCCATCTGTGTCCATTGATGATCTGTACATAGTAGCCAGAAATTGGAAGAAGCCTAAGACCAGTAGTTCTCAACCTGTGGGTCATAACCCCTCTGATGAATTTCTATCACCAAAAACATTTACATTACAATTAATAACAGTAGTAAAATTACAGTCATAAACTAACCACGAAAATAATTTTATGGTTGGGGGTCACCACAACATGAGAAACTGTATTAAAGGATTGCAGCATTAGGAAGGTTGAGAACCACTGGCTTAGATGATCATCACCTGATCAATGAGTAATTAAAATGCACATTTGTACAATGGAATATTATTCAATTATTAAGAAAAATGAGAATTTTCTGGGAAATAGATGGGGCTAGAAACAATCATCCTAAGTGAAGCAACCCAGACCCCTAGAGACAAACAGTGTGCTTTCTCTTATATGTGGGTGGTGGCTTTTAAGCTTTAGGTATGTGTGTATTATTTAGAATATTCCAAATAGAGGTTAGGTAGTCAGTGAGAGACTAGTGGAAGCTTCCTAAAATATACAAAAGGTATTTAAATGTACTTATCATGTAATTCAGGAGACAGCACCTCAAGTAGACATCATGCATCATGTGTTACCAAATAAAATCCCTGCTATCAGTAATGGGTTACATTTTGTTTAGTCACTGGCCAAGCAGTCCCCAAAGACACCCTCCAAACAATGTTACAGACTATTGCCAGTTCTATGATTATCCTCCGCAACATGAGAGTAAAGCCTTGCTGCTGAAGATACCACTTACTTATGTCATCAATATGGAGAAATCAAACCTGTGCTCAACCAAAAGCTTCACCCCTACTGACTAGAATTCAAAATACTAGAAAGTGTTGTACATGCTACTGTAAAAGAAAAGTAATCATCAATCTCACCCAGATAGTGTAAGATATCAGGTGCAATAGTAGCACAAATATTATAGGAGTAATCAAATACTTTTCAAATTGGCGTTAAGGCCCACAGCCTCCATGAGATGGGACCTTTCTACCTGACATTTCTAAAGTGGCCGAGAATCTGAGAGTAGCTTAGGTCATGGGCCCAAAGGGAAAACCAACTATTATATTCTGCTAAGAAAACAGCAATAAAGTGTTTCCTAATGACATAGTGCTATACCCATAGATCAATGTATCCTTCAAATCTCCTCAGAAAATCTTCTTTCAGTATATGAGTAATTAACATAGAAACCCACAGCTAGACAGTGTGCAAACAGGGAAGAGCTTTGGAACAGTCCTAAATGGGATATCTTCATCAAATCCTTTCCCTTGAGGATCAGGGGTCTATGAGGGAAAGGGCGTAGAAAAACTGTGAGAGCCAGAGTTGGTGGATGACTCCAAGGAAGCTGTCAGTGTCTTTCTGACAAAACAGGACCAATACACATATGAACTCACATGAACTCACAGAAACTGTGACAGCACACACATGATCTGCACAAATTCAAGCCAAACAACATCCTAGTGATGAAAAGGGGAAGTGAAAACCAAGTCCCACCCCTGACTAAGAAGGTATCTGCAATCAATGCCTGTTGGAAGACAGAAAATCCTTTTTCTCAAAATGAGTGACACTGGGTATAACAACCATATTCCAGGATAGGTCTCATGCTCTAGAGTAATTGGCTAACAGAAAACAAATTCCAAGTTTTTGTGTGTGATTTATTTTGTTATGGTTTGATGTGTTTTGATTTTCTGATCTTTTGATATGTTTGTTTGTTTGTTTGTTTAGAGAGAGAGAACATGGAGTTGGGTAGGTAAGGAACTAGAAAGAATCTAGGAGGGCTTGGAGAAAAGAATGGATATTAGCAATATATGTTGCATAAAAATATTAAAAATAAAAACAAAAATGAGACAAATAAGATGAAAAGACAGAGAATGAGTTATTATAATTCACTTCATCTTTCCCATAGATGTGATCCCATCCCACCCATACATCATCACATGTGTGTAATAATTTTTCAAATGAAATTTTATGTAATAGACTTTTACATTTAATATGTTGAACAGTTTTAATTATTTGTAACAAAACCTGCATAATTATGTTAATAACTACACCTTAATTCATTCAGTAAATAAGAAGCAATTGTCTACTATCCTTCATTCCAGTATTTTAATATGGCTATGAAGTGAATGACTGTGTTCCTTCAAACTTGATATGCTACAATCTAATTTCCAAAGTGATAAGTTTTAGGGGTTATATTTGTAAGTGGGGATTATACATCATGAAGATAAAGCCCTAGTGCATAAAGTTCATGTTCCTATACAAGATCTCTGAGAAATCCATGGCCCCTTTTACCAAGCAAAGACCTAGTGAAAAGGCAGATTCCAACTAGGCCTGGTTCTACAGGCTATAAATTCAGCTGTTCTGGAGGCTGAGGCAAGAGGATTACAAGTTCAAGGCATGACTGGGAAGCTTAGTAATAAAATAAAACAGAAAGATATCCATGCCAAAAAGTGGTGCCTCACCAATACCAAGTATGCTGCCCTTTGACTGAGGCCTTTCCAGCTCCCAAACGTCTACTATTCAGAAGTCATACAACCTTAACATTCTTTTACAAAAGCCTAAACAGAGATCAATATCTTCTTATTTGGGAAAAACACAGAACACAAATTAAACACACTGTTCTTATTTTCAGTAATCTTCTAGGTTTTTAAAATACATTATACATCAGTGTCTGCCTGAGGCTTGATCTATAATAATTAAATGCAAGTGTGGTCTGGCCTGTATGAGTAGAACACTTTCTGAAAAATAAATCAATAGGTATTTTTAAAAGATGTTTCTGCCTCCAAGAGCCCTACCCACATGGTCAACTTACTTCTCATGAGGACCACTTCTAAACAAAAAATCAGAATTATTCTCTATCATAGCAATTTCAAAAAAAGACGGGCATCTAGTTTGTTCACAGTGATAGTAAGCACACAGTAACATTGTTTTCCTATCTTATTGCCCATAGCTACAGCACTGGTCAAACTCTTCTGCCCCACCTGGCCTGAAAGTTGCTATGTGTACCAGGCTGGCTTCACACTCACAGAGATCAACCATTTGTAGAAATAAAAGAATTTCAACGGAAGATCCAGATCAAAATGAGCTAATCTGTAAGCAGAGAAAAAAGAAATATGGCTTCATTACGAAAGACACTGGCTGTGGCCTACAGTGTGAATTCGTTGAGATCTCAGGACCTTGGAATCATGTTATATAATGAAGACAACTATGTTCAGATGCA
This sequence comes from Onychomys torridus, assembly GCF_903995425.1. Taxonomy (NCBI): domain Eukaryota; kingdom Metazoa; phylum Chordata; class Mammalia; order Rodentia; family Cricetidae; genus Onychomys; species Onychomys torridus. Next base: position 57,160,422 of record NC_050458.1, read on the forward strand.
AATGGAAGCCTGGAGATATCGTTGTCCCACTATAACAATTTCAAGATTAGGGAGATTGTCTTATTCTCACCATTATTGATGGTACATTGTTGAGATTTGGGAACAGAACAGAAGCCAGAAACCAAAAGTCATGGCCAAATTGAAGCAGGAGATCAAACAGTGGCCAGCATAATATAGGATAAGTAATGAAATTTTTTGTCTGAGATTATCAAATGTTACTGGACTGAACATTGTTAATATATATAATGAAGTGTTTCATCTGAACCTGTCAAATGTTAATGGACTAGACATCATTAATGTAATTCTTGACTATATTGCATATACTTATTGGATATAGTTTTTCTTGTATTAGTTATAAGCTTGTTTAATTTTAGACAAAAAGGGGGAAATGTGGTGGTATTGTATTCCCTGAAATATTGTGCACCCAAATAAACTTATCTGGGGTCAGAGACAGAATAGCCACAATATTAAACATAGAGGATAGGCAGTGGTAGCACACCCCTTTAATCCTAGCATTCTAGAGGCAGAAATCCATCTGTTCAAGGATACAGCCAAACATGGTGACTCACGCCTTTAATCCCAGGGAGTGATGGTATAAAGCAGAATGGTATATAAGGCATGAAGACCAGGAACTAGAAGCATTTGGCTGATTAAACATTCAGGTTTTGGTGTAGCACAGTTAAGCTGAGATTCATTCTGGTAGAGGACTGAGAGGCTTCCAGTCTGAGGAAATAGGATCAGCTGAGGAACTGGCAAGGTGAGGTAGCTGTGGCTTGTTCTGCTTCTCTGATCTTCCAGCATTCACCCCAATACCTGGCTCAGGTTTTATTTTATTAATAAGCCTCTTTAAGATTCATGCTATACAGTGCATTCTTAACTGTTCTGAATAATGCACACTGCAATGCCATACACTTGCCTACCTTAGCAGTGTCATGAACTACTGCTGCAGCTGCATTCCCAACTCTGCAGGAAGCACTGGACACTGATTTCCCAGTGTAATCTGTTATAATGGAAGCTATTTATTTGTAAAGACAGTTAACTATGACTGTCTTGGCATCCACAATAGTACCTCATACACTGTCATAAATAGAGAAGAAAAACATTTACAAAGTTAGTGAATTCCTAGACAAGTTCCATGCTCCTGATCAATAATGGTAGAAAAGCCCTAAAACTTAGTGGCTCTATTTCACTGATTCCAAAGCATTTCCAGGAAAACATGTGCAAACACGTTCTCAGAAGGGTTCCTTCTCTGCAAGTGCCCAGGGTTTGCAAATAATTCTGTGAGCAAATGAATGTCAGGGCACAACACAAGACTTGGAATTAGACATGCTATCTTTACATCTTTCCAGGCTCAAAATTGCATTGTTCCTATTAAAGAATTGCCATCCTAGAAGATTTAAGAGCCAAGAGTTAAGGAGGACTGCTGTGAAAAGATGTCTGCTGGATATTAACAGAAACCACCACATTCATGAGCTCATGGCACATGTGATTGCCTGCATCCTACATGTATGATATCAAATCAGTCACATCCATGCATGGATGGAAGGCCCACCCTTAGCTCAGGCATTATTGACACCTGATTGCTGCTGGGGGAGAAAGAGCCAGTTTTCCAGAGGATGGTCTACAAGTATCCACATAACACTCATTGAATTGGAAGACAAGAGGAAGAGAGGAAGTCATGGAGTTGAAAGGGATGTAGTGGGATGTCTAGGAAGTACTAGTATAGAGTGGATCTGATCAAAAGACATGTATAAAATTCTCAAGGAATGAATCTATTTTTTTTTAAAATTAAAACCCAAAATAATCATATTCTCATAGCAGCCAGGTGAAAAGCATGTGGAGTTCTAAATAAACAAATGGAATTTTAAATGAGCCTGGGGACTATGCCAGAAAAGCAGAACCTACGCTCAAACAATAGAGCTGTGCCAGATCTCAGAGCTTGGGGAACTTTGGCTGTGCATCTCTAAGGACAGTGCCAATGAGGAAAGACTATAAAGTATAAAGATCAGCACCTTAGCCTAGAGATGACTGAGCAAAATGCTGCAAAGGAATGGTCACTACGACTCAGCAGTTACCAGGAATTACTGTAGAGCTGAGCGCCATATTTTAACATCTCTTATGGTCTATCAAAATATTTTCTTTTTTTTTTTTTTCAAAATCTTTTCAATATACATTGATAAGAGCTCTCGAAGGCTAGATTCACCATCCAGGAACTTGTGTCTTATTCTTATTTTCATGCTTGAACAAATCTCTTTCTCCTGTTCCTGCCTATAAAACAAAGCTAACCTTTACACAAAGTCATAAAAATTACTTCTAAACATCAAGTACTGTTATTGTGGTGGTCATCAAGGAACAGAATGCATTTGGTAAAATAATGTGTAGTCCCCGGTATGGCAATAGATCATAGATAGCAGGCAAACCTGTGGTAGAGGGTGCATGCCTGTCTGATCAGTCAGATGTCTTGAATGCTTCCACTAGGCTCCTTTTTCAGGTCATAGTAATTGAGACTGTCTTTCTTTGGTTTTCATGACTTTCTAGTTATTTTCTTTACATTTAATTTCTCAGTATAATTGTTGTCTGGGACCTCAGAGGAGCAATCTTCTACCTGACTGTGAGACCTGATCCCACATTTTGTCAATTCCAACCCAGCATGTCAGCATTTTCCACAAACAACTACTTACTAGATAGCCTACACATCATTACTACTAACAGCTTACCATGCTACATCCATCCACCCATTACTAAGATATAGCTATAGTTTTCCTGGTTCTGTTCAGCTCCTGTGGCCCTGTGGCCGGCCACTTGCACCCAAGTAAACACACAACTTATACTACTTAGAAACTGTATGGCTGTGGCAGGCTCTTGTTATCCAGTTCTTCATACCTTAAATTAACCCATTTGTATTAATATATAAGTTGCCACATGGCTCGTGGCTTACCGATACTTTACATCTTGCTTCTCATGGAGGCGGTGGTGGCTGACAGCATCTCCTGAGTCAGCCTTCCACTTCCCAGAATCCTCTTCTCTGCTTATCCCACCTATACTATACTTCCTGCCTGGCTACTGGCCAATCAGCGTTTTATTTATCAATCAATCAGAGCAACACATTCACAATATACAGCAAGACATCCCCAGCACTAAGATTATAAAATCTTTTCTTATCTTCTCTCACTCAGAAATCTGCAACTGTGTCCCATTAATCTCTGTCCAATGCAAACCTTTCTGTTTCTGAAGCACATTCACAACCAAGTCACCTGTTTCCCAAGGTTATTCTCTCTTTCTCTTGCTGAAATTTAATTGTCTTCATTCTTAACATTTTTTGTCTGCCAATCAAAAGCGGGTAGCCTTTATGTCTTTTTTCAGTTATGAGTTTTCCCATCATGATTTCACCATATCATCTGATTTTGATTATATTTCACCACATATGTTATATTTCAAGATGATTTAAGCAGGTGTAATGAAGCACAGAAAACTCCATTCCTGTTATGTAGAAGACAGCACAAAGCAATGCCTGACTTACAGTTACTAATTAGGAATGACTCTGAAAAGTGATTCAGAAGACTACAAACACAACAAGACCACTCCTGTCTGAAATTCAGACTCACAGACTTGCCCACTGTTGCTGCTCATTAAACTCCACTGGATGTTGGACTACTTCTCAAAATCAAAGTGAACACTCATGGAGATAAGCTACTTGGGATTCAGTCTGTAGGCTTACTAGTCATCATACTAAAGGAAAGAGAATCAGTTTAGACCCGTGCATTGTGTCTGCAGAAGTACATAACAGAATGAACATGAAGCGTCTTCTGATTTAAATGAACAAGGAGCTGCTAGAAACTCAGCAGTGCAACTTCTGGAAGTCAAAGCTATCCACCTGTGTTAGAGAGAACTGTATGCATAGGCCCTGCATGCATTATTTATATACTAAATAATGTATTTAGATTTATGAGGAATAAGAAGTCACACCACACCTAGAAGGGTGTGAACATGGAATGCTACACTCATGGAAAGATCTGGATCAACAGTATTTTTTATTCAAAGTTGTTCCCATAGTGATAACACGCTCTAATTTATCTGCATTTTTTCATGTTACTTGGATACTGAAATATGAAATGTATACCAAAGGCAGATAATGGACATGAGTTATGAAAGAGGCTATGAAGCTAATTATTTATCTAGGTCTAACTCTGTCATGGATTTTTATTTTCTAGTGGTGGATAAGTACATAAATATATTCAATGGTGGAAGTGTAAAACCCAGAATAAAGCCCCACAGCCTCAGAATGGTTATTCTAACTTTATAGAAGTCCTCTGAGATGCTATTGGGTCTATTAGAGTCACTATGTGATGTTTTTTGTATTTACAAGTTTTGTAATAAAGGGTATTTTGTGTATATATTTACATAGAACAAACACAAACCATGATGAATTTTGTGTTATTGAAAAAGACATACTACACTAAAGTTTCATGTTATTTATTCCTATGAAAATAGGTAGGACTGGATCTATTTTGAGATAAATTATCCCTCATAAAGATTATTTGCAGGACTAAGTTGTTCAGTAATATTTTATTTCATGTAAGTTATTAAATAAAATAATGCTCTTAATGTAGAAAAATGAATCACTCTACATTTTCAGAATTCTATTTTCTGATATAAAGATTATCAACGCTTTCAAAAACACTTTAGGTCTGAATTTCATAGTGAAATCTGAGAGGTGATGAAAAGCAGAGAGCAGTACAAAGAGGGTCCCACCATGCTTTCTGAGGATCCCCAACTCCACAGTTTTCGCCTGATACGTGGTGAAGATCCAGAGAATAAAGCCAGACTACAATGATGGCCTATCCAAATGAAAGAGGACCTGACTGATGCCTTCAGGCTGAAGAATGGCTTCTTGGGTTAAGTGACCCGAGCAACAATTCAGTACAACACAATTGCTTGAGATTCAGCACACAAAACACGGAAGATCAGTAAGTTATGCTGAGTGAAGGAATGGGCAAAGCTGAAGAGGAGGGGATGGTGGGAGGGTGTGGTCTCCCCAAACCACAGCTTGGCCTGGCAGACACGTCCATGGGGAACCAGCTCTCCATTAAATCCGAGAATAGTAAGTGGTGTACTAAAATAGTCTCCACAGTCTTGCCCTCCCAAGAAGACACACAAACAATTGTCCTCGAAATTCTATTACTCAAATAGTCTTATGATATGTTTTGGCTACATATTTAAATTAAAAATAATTGTTATGAATATCAACAAGTAATCATAAAGCTTATATAAATTAGTAGCATAATGTAAAGTAGCAATAACCTGAACCATACACCTGTCCATGTCAAGAACCCAAAGCAATTGTAATTTTACAACCACTTCACCAAAATTCTATGTCAAACTCCTAGTAAGTATTTATATAAACGTCACTCTAATAACACAACCATGAAGTCAAGCCAGCTAAAGCACTTCAGAGAGTCAGGTAAGTGACTTTCATGTTATAATTATATATTAGAAAAACTACAGGTCTATTACATCTCCATGTTTATTCTCCATCTGGTCACATAAACTATTATGCGACTTCATTTTCCCAAAGGAAACTTCAATTTCTCTGAATAGAATTATGAGAGTTGTGGCACTATTAAATCATAAGCATAGTTACACTTGTGATTTATTGATTTGGATGAGCTGTATGATATACACTGCCTTAACTGAGCTGGATAAAATCCAGAGTAATAAAATACTCATCTCCTCATCCTCCTAGATAAGCCATGCATTCATGTCTATGAAGAACATTATTTATTAGCACATTAGACTATGATCTGAAATACTCAAAAGTCTGTCAGCACTTTCTGCTAAAATCTTTGAATTGAATATCCCTACAAAATCCAACTTGTCTGCTTTTTTAGGGCTTCTCTCTCTCTCTCTCTCTCTCTCTCTCTCTCTCTCTCTCTCTCTCTCTCTCTCTCTCTCACACACACACACACACACACACACACACCATACACATACACAAACACACAATATTAGAGAGAGAGAATAAGAGAGAATGAAAAAGCACTCTTATACTTCCTAGTTTCAAGATGTAGTTTGTAAATTTGCTTTTGTAAATTTGAGTGCTCAAAGGGCTATCTGGACATTTTATCATATTTAATTTGGTGCTTGGCTTTTTAAACATTCTGATGAATAAGCAATCCATTGGAACTATATTTCTACTGGGACTTGATTCTCTGATTTCAAGAAGGAAATGCAATTTTCTAACCATGCATTCTGACAGCAGTGCTGTCGTGAGGAATTTTATGCATTTATTTCATGTAACAGATAGCTATTGCAGCACAATCAATAATCTCCTTCCTGTATCTACTCAAACTTCACCCTGGCAGGAAAGTCATTGAAATGAAGCTTATTTCCCTAAGTTACTTTTATTCGTGTCACTTATTATTATCATCTGACATATTTAGATTTTGCTGGATTATTTTTGCCCCATCTCTATTACATAATGCATGGTTAAACTCTTCCATGCCTCTCTAACCATATCTAATTACAATGCTAGAGAGAGCAGTTGACACCCAGTAAAAGCAAATAAATATATGCACAGTGAATGACTACATAAGTGGCTGACCTGTGGGTAATGAGCAACAACCACGGTCTTTAATGTCCCTGGAGAGGACATTGGTTTGCTATTGAGAGTGTGGCCTTGAGGTCACCATCTGTTGGCAATGTGGCCTTGGACAGGGTATTTAACATCCCAGGGCTCCTGTTTCAGTGCTTGAAAGATGGAGCTAATGATACCACCTCTCTCTTGAGTCCTGCATTTAACCAATGTATTTTTCCTTGGAAAAGTCTCTGATGCTCCACATGAAACATTTTCACTAACCCCAGGTCTTTGAGCAAGGTTCAGAGAAGGCACACGACGCTTGAAGTAGTAAAACAGAGCTTTAAAAAGAGGAGCTTCTGATCCTGGAGATAGTCTTTCCCTCTCTGCTTGCTATTTTGTTCTATATAATTTTATTGAATAGCACTGAACATGCTATTATTGAAAGCAATAATTGAATGTTGAGTTATTGCTGAATGTCAGTATTAGACTTAGCAAATAAAATACACTCCTCTTTTTTTAGAGAAGTGATTATGAGGAAAGATCACTTAGATGCGACATTACATTTGGATATGCAGTTCTCTCTAAAACCTTCGAATGCTGATCTTCTCCAACAGGTAGCCTCCCACTGCTTGTTTAGAAGCGTTACAGATGGGAACTGTTCTGTGAGAGCACTGTCATACAAAGGCTTTAGCAGTGCTCACAAGGCGCAGTAATTGTTGGCTTTATTAACATTATATTTGTTCTGTTATGCAATGACTTTTTCGGCTCTGCAGATTTTAAATGTGCTGTCACATCTACCTTCTACCTTTCATTCTGCATGAGGGTCACAGGGCAATATCTTTAGTGCTATCAATACAGTTTTGTTTTGTTTTGCTTCATTTTGTCCAGGGAACCTTCCAGAGAACAACTCGTTACAATGTACAATATACATGATATTGAAGTGAGAATTCTCTGGGTACAATCAAGATTAGCATCCCATCCAGTAGCTTCCTCTTTCCTGCCCAAATGGAGCACTGTGGCGCCCAGTTTCTTGTGCCACAGAGTAGACTCTACTTAAAGGACATGTTAGTAAGAAATGCAAAAATTTAAATGGACAGATCTTAGTAATTTACATGTATTTCAGTCCCAACAACCCACAGAGAAGTCATCTATAGAACCCTTTGCCACAGACATCTTTCTGAAGAAGAGATTTCCTGGCCCAAAGGAGAAAAATCTATGAAAAACTAATATGGAGTATGAAAAAAATGATCCAAAGACACAATAATTGGTAGGCACTCTAAGACATTTTTTATCTGTGTATACATCATCATTATTAACATATATACACAGTTTGATTTTGGTTCACTGGTTTTGGTGTTGGCAGTGTCCATGCTTTGCTATCTGTACTTTAGAAACCACAGGAAGCAGTGTACATTTCAGAAGCCTGAGAAAGCAATGATGTGGCCTCCAGCACAAGTCTGCAGCCTGAGGATCAGGATCCCAGGCATAAAATAGAGAAAATGTGGCCAGCTCAGTTGCCAGAAGATATCAGATCCCACCCACCTTCCCCTTTTGTTCTTCAGACCCATATTATAGTATATATTTACATGTACCAACTCAGGAGCTGGTCTCTTCCTCGAACACCCTACAAACATGCTCAGAAATCATGCTTATTGTACCAGCTTTCTGGGGACCCCGAGACCTTGTGGAAATGACATACACATTTAAGCATCACACTTCAGGTGAGTGTCAACTAAATTTTCCGTTTTTTAGTCTTCTCTTCCCATGGGCTGATTTGTTACCTTTTGCCCTGACGATCTCTAATGAATTCATTATAGAAGTCTCTGCCGGAGACACATCCCTGCCTTCTGACCTACTTAGGAGTGATTAGGAAAACGGCTGAAATATTAACCTATGTTTATTCTCCCTAGGTGTTTGCCACTTGCTAGCCTCCCACCAAAACCTACCGTACTTCCATCATCTTCCACATTTCAAGCATAAGCCCATCTCCAGTCTGTGTTAAAGTGGGAGAGAGTATGTGGATGGAAGAAAGGTCAAACATGCAGCCAGAAGGCAAGTTATTGTATTCTTAGAACAGTAATTTAGACTTGTGAGTGGAGTGAGTACTAGGGCCATGCTCCCCTGTCTTTAGAGAAGCTGAAGGAGGTATTAGTGTTCCATGTCTGATCCTAACTCACATTCTCAGAAAAGGACAACGCCACCACAAGACAGGGGCTGCTGGAAAAAAAGAGTTTCCTGTTGTGGAATATTATTTTAGCTAAGCAAAGACGTGCTACATTTGTTTATGCTGTGGAATATTACTTTAACTGTGTCAAGGTGTGCTACATTTGTTTATGCTGTGGACTATTACTTTAACTGTGTCAAGGTGTGCTACATTTGTTTATGCTGTGGACTATTACTTTAACTGTGTCAAGGTGTGCTACATTTGTTTATGCTACATTTGTTTAGTGCTCTAAGGCCCTGTATTTAATTATGTAAAGATGTGTTGCACTTGTTTCACCTTGCCTGGCTAAGACACCTGTTGGTCTAATAAAGAGCTGAGTAGCAATAGCTAGGCAGGAGAAAGGGTAGGTGGGGCTGGCAGGCAGAATAAATAAAAGGCGAAATCTAGGATCAGGGAAAGAATGAGAGAAGAAAGGAGGAAAGAACAAGAAAGATGCCCAGGGTCAGAAGCCAGGCAGCCACCAGCCAGCAGACAGGAGACACAGTGAAAGTAAGATATACTGAAGAAAAGTACAGTAAAAAGCCCTGAGGCAAAAGGTAGTTAAAGAAAAAGTAGATTAAGTTAAAAGAGCTAGCCAGAAACTAGCCTAGGCTAGGCAGAGCATTCATAACTAATAAGAAGCCTCCAGGTCTCTTGCAGGCTGCAAGAATATATCATAAAGATTCAGTTGTGTATTATAGCTGAACTTTGACTGGCCAAGGGTCTGTCAAAAGGCAAAGCCATTTATTATGAATATTTGGTGTTACCCAGCCTTTAATATTTCAACTGTCTTCTGCTATGAAATCATTGTGTGTCCAGACCAATTGGTAAACAGTTCAGCTCCCCAGACCTGCTGAACTTACTAAGTTAGTAACTGCCTTGCTGAGCTTAGGAGACAAGCTGACAGGAGACGCCTAGCTTTGTTTCCTGTGCTAATAAAGCTCAGACCATCCCCTGGCCTTGAGGGGGCCTAGTGGTTCTCCAGAGCACTTTGAGAACAAAAGAGGTTTTTACAAATCAAGTGAGAGATAAAACAACATTCCTGGCGAGGCAGGGAACCACTGTGCCCAGGGAAAGAAAAGGCAGGTATTTTCTGTAGAGAGAGAACAGCATGGAGAAGAGAAAAGGGAATGGAAGAACTAGATGGGTAAGAACTTGAGAGGAACAAACTGAGATGGGGAAGAACTAAATTGAAGGACTAGAAGAGAGTACTAGAGGAACGAACGAGATGGAAGATGAGGAAGAGCCAGATGGGGAAGTACTAGCTGGGTAAGAACAAGCTGAAAAGGACCTAGGTGAGGCAGAATTAAGATGAGAGAATTAAGATAGAACTTAGAGGGAGCAGTAGATAAGTATAGAGAGAAATCAGGCAAGAAAGGAGCTAGGCACAAGAACAGAACTGAAGCTGTGTATATAGGATGTTATGCCAGAGGAATTAAAGCAAGTGGACTATAGAGCTCGGTGTGCTGAGATTCTATTTCCCCAAAATAGTCCTCGCCGTTAGTAGTTCTCTCTTCTGAGCCCATGGCATGTATAATAGTAAGGCTGGTCCCTCTAATATTATACAAGACAGGTCATGATTTGGAAGATGGTTGATGGCCATAAAGAAAAAGCCTGGTACAGTTCAGTGTAGAGCCCTTTGCCTAGTAGAGTCCTGTCAATCTAGATGATGCTACTACCGTGACTAAGCATGGCTTTTCCCAGGTTCAGTACAATCCAAACTACTCAAAGCAAGCCAAGAGGTGGGGTGTTTGGTTCATTTTGTGCATGGTGTTTGTAGTCTAAAGTATATTATCTCTGCTGCAAAGCATTTACAATATTTACTTTAATAGTGGAATGTATTTCTGATAACGTCTAAGGTACACAATTAAGAGTACAATTACGTATTGTTTTCTCAAGGAGAATTATTGATAAGTTTCACTAATAAGTCATATTTCTAGTCACACCCATGGATGTTAAGGTTGACAGTGAATAGATGGTTTGCTGGTTAAGTTTTTGTCAACTAGACACAAGCTAGAAACATCTGAAAAGTAGAAACCTCATTTGAGAAAATGCTTTTATTAGATTGGCCGGCGGGAAAATCTGTTAGCCATTTTCCTGATTGATGATTGATGTGCAAGGGCGGGGTCCTAGATGCAATAAAAAAAAAAAAAGTAGGCTTATCAACCTATTGGGAGCAAGCCAGTGAGCAGCACTCCTCCATGACCTCTGCATCAGTTCCTGCCTCCAGGTTTCTGCTTTGCTTAGGTTCCTGCCTTCTTTGACTTCCCTCAATGATGGACCAATCTCTGCATGTGTAAGATAAAATAAAAATCTTGCCTCCCTAAGTTACTTTTGGTTATGGTGTCTATCACAGCAATAGAAACAAAGTGGGCACAGAAATTTGTACCAGGATCATGGGGTGTTGCTATGAGAGACTGAACCCTGTTGCTTTGGGAGAACTGTGGAAGGAGTTTGGACCTTTGGGCTAGAAAAACCATTTACTGTTCAGAGTTTAATGAGAGTTTGTGGGACCTTGGAAGACAATACTGACAGCTATGCAGACTATACAGGCCCAGTTTGTGAAATTTCAGTGTCCCTTAAAGACTCTATCAAGGGCCAGGCAGTGGTAGCCCACCTTTTATCCCAGCACTCGAGAGGCAGAGCCAGGTGGATCTCTGTGAGTTCAAGGCCAGCCTGGTCTACAGAGCAAGATCCAGGACAGACACCAAAATTACACAGAGAAACTTTGTCTTGAGAGAAAAAAAAAAGACTATCAAGGCCATTACATGGTATTTTCAATTAAGAATTTGTGGTTCTGGTCATCTGGCGCTGAAGAAGCAGCTGTTATTACAAAGGGAGCAGTGACCCTGAAGTGAAAACTTTGCTTTACTGGGACAATCAACAGCAGCTAGCTGGTGCTGGAGAACCAGCTGTGATTAAGAAGGTACCAGCATCCTTGAGGCAAATGACCAAAATCTTCTTGGAAGTGTTTCTCAAGTCTGTACACAGAAGCTGTCATCCAGAAGGAGCCAAGGCTTCACCTCATGCTGGCAGCCAAACTTGGAAATATGTCAGAGTTTCCACCTTTTACTGGTTTTACAGGTATTGGAGGGGCCTTGGAGAGCATCTGAGGTTTGGTACTGTGAGACATCAGAAAAGGTCATGGCTAAAGGAGTGGTCTCTCTTGCAGAAGAAGGCCCAGGATAGAAGGAGTCATAGAAAGGTTGAGGCTTAGCACCGTGTAGCAAGGTTGGGAGACTGGAAGAGAGGCCTGCAGAGGCTATTGGTGAAGGCGTAGTCTATAGAGACACCACTGTTTTGGAGATGCCAGTATTATGAGATGACCACCAAGGATAGAAGCAGCCACCATGAAGGAAGCTGGCTTGAGCCTTTGAGAGAATTTGTGTGTAATATAGATGGCATGGCCAGAGATGTAAAGCTACTCAGGCCTCTTGGAATAGAGGATGGGGAGTGGGTCCCAGATGTCAATGAATGAAGTGAACAAACATTATCAGGTGTATGTTTAAACTAGTTAAGTTTTAAGGTAATGGTAGTCACCTCTACCATTGTCCATAGACAGGAAGTAGATAACGATAAATGCTTATGCTCAGCTTGCTTTCTTCTTTTAATGTTGTCTGGAACCCTAGCCTGTGGAATGATGCTTCAGGGTGAGTCTTCCCACCTCACCAAACATAACCTAGATAACCTCTCACACATTTGCCTAAAGGTTTATCTCCTAGGTGAGTCGATATTCCATCAAGTTGTATTAAGCACCCATTATTTAATGATGAATGTCTTAGAAGTCATAAAACTAATGTCCAGCACTTCTGAAGAAATATCTGCTTCCCTCATCTTTAATAAATTACTTTAGATAATAAATAACTGTAGAATGGATTTCTACTTCATAAAGGGCTTTCAAATGTATGCACACATTTAATTGCATAGCGATTGTGGGAGGCACTCAAAGGAAGGTGGTGTTCTTATTGTGCAAATGAAGACACAGAGATAAAGTAAGTGACTTGTCCAATAGCACTGTCTAGTCAATGTTAGAACTAGAATGGACCGTCAGCTCATGGCAGCCAGCCACTCATTTTAGAGATAAAACACCATTGGGGCTATGTCTCTACTAGCTCAGGATTGGAATGACAGTAGCCAGCCCTTCTATTTCATGGCTCCCAGTTTGATGCACTTCTAGTAACCCAAATTATTTATCATTGTTTATATCATCTGCTATGAAATCATCATTTTCATTTTTCTTTATGCTACCACTGATAATATCTCTGTCTTAAAATATCACACCTCATCATCTTATACCTGGGAGGTGTTGCCTGCAGAAACCCTGGCTTGCCTGGCTTCTACATATCGATTTCTGCTTGCCTAGTTTGGGAGAGATTGTCTATCTGAGACAAGGGTATGTTTCTGTGCTTTTTCTACTTCATTGGTAAAACCAGGGCAATGAGGCAAAGCTTGCATATAAAAATAAAGTTGTGATCATGTCGTTTGTAACAAGAACATCCTCTTCAAGCCTGTCCTTGTGGCTGTTATTCCTTAATAATTATTCCCCAATAGTTACATTACTGAGGAAGATGTGAAATTGAAGAAAACATTGCACTTACCTGGTTATATACAATGTAGATGTATGCCTCCACCACACAACACCAGCCTCATCCAGGCACACATCTGTATCCATGATTAGAATACCTTCCACTCATCAGCTACCACTATTACCTCTAAATATTTCAAGAAACACATTCTTGATTATTCAAAGAGGTGATGTCTATATCTAATAGAAATGATAATCCCACACCTAATGCCTTACTCTATTGCTAGATTGGCTTTAAAAATGTTACATATTTTTAGATGACTAAAAGTAATGTAGAAACAATCTACTTTGAGTCTGTGGAAAATGTATAATTCACTGGAGATGAAAAAAGAAAATTTAAGGAGAAATATTCCTTAAAGGATTGTTGTCAATATTAATGGGTTGATGTTTATAAATCTTGCTAATTGATACTCTATCTTAAAAAGGTTCGCAGCCAAAAAAAAAAAAAAAAAAAAACACCAAATTTTATTGCATAGCTCTATTTCATGATGATAAAAGATGAATTTCATGTGAATGCAATGGAAAAGACACTGGTCAGTTCATGAGTTCTCCCCAAACTTTTCAAGCTAGAATTGAGTTTCAAGGGATCAAGCTGAACTCACAGAGGGTGCAGCTGGGCTGATCGTGAAGTGATCAAGACCTCTATCCATTTGTCTCTACTATTTTAAATGAAAGGTGTTGCTTTAAAGGCTGCCACCCAGAAGTGGCATCAAGGCCAGAAGGTTTGTAAATGAACCACTGGCTTCTGTACAGATTGTTCACTATGCTTGATTCCTTTGGATTCTGCAACTCAGCTTCCATTTATCTGGTACTTATGATCTATCAAAAAACTCAACTCAAAATGGATCAAAGACCTCAACACAAGCCCAAATATAAGCCTTGGACTCCTTGGCACATTAAGACTTCCTGAACAGAACACTGAAACATAGGACTAAGAACAATTAATAAATGGTTCTCATGAAACTGAAAATGTCAAAGGACACTATCCTTCAGACAAGCCACAGCCTTGGAAAAGATTTTTAACAACGACACATCTGATAGAGGGCAAATATCCAAAATTTATAAAGAACTCAAAAAATTAGACATCAATAAAACAAATAATCTAATTAAAAATTATGTATTAAGCTAAACAGAATTCTCAAAAGAGGGAACTCAAATGGCTAAAGAAACATTCAAAGAAATTTTTTTCATCATCGCTTGTCATCAGGAAAATACAAATTAAAACTAGTTTGAGATCTTATCTTACACTAATCAGAATGGCCCAAATCAATAACACAAGTGAAAGCTCATGTAGAGCAAGTGGAACACTCCTCCATTGCTGGTGGGAGTGTAAACTTGTACAGTCACTATGGAAATCAGTGTAATGGTTCCTCAAAAAGCTGGGAATTGATCTACCTCAAGTAAGATCCAGCTATACCATTCTGAACACATACTCAAAGGAAGCTTCATTCTATTACAGAAATACTTGCTTGATATATACCCAAATGTCATTATGAGTCATTTTATTGCTATGTTTCTTTAGAAGAACAATAAGTGTTTGATTTTCATCTAGGTCCCTGAACTATCCAGTCTCAGATTCCTGGTGACTCAAGCAGTATCTAGTATGGGTTTCATCTCATGGAGAGGACCTTAAATCAAATCAGATATTGGTTGGTTACCAATGTCAACTTTGATGTAATTTTCATATATGTATATGAATTTTCATATACACATATATATCAGGAAGGAGGAAGGGGAACAACAGAAAAACAAAGCCTTCTAAACACAGCCTTTCATTTTTACACACACACACACACACACACACACACACACACACATTATATATATACACACATACAGGGGCCTAGATTAAAATCCAATACTATTATTTTGCTAAGGAAACATAGTAATAAAATGACTCCTAGCAACATTCTGTTATTCTCATAGATCAGTTCCTTGTTCAGTCATCATCAGAGAAGCTTCTGCCTGCAGCAGATGAGAACAAATAGAGACTCACAGCCAGACAATGTACAAAAAGAGACCTTAGAAAACTGAGCTCTAAATAGAATGTGTCCGTTAAGTCCCTCCCTCAGGGCTCAGACAACTCTGCAGAAGAGGAGGCTGATGCTAAGAATGTGAGAGCCACAGGGGATGGGGAACAGCAAAGAAGCAAAGCCTTCTAAACACAGCCCTCCTTGTGACCCCAACAAACACACTCAGTTTTGCTTTTGTTCGCTTTTTCCAAATGTTTTCATGGTTGTCTTAGTTTATTTCCTGTTGCTATGATAAAATACCTAGCAAAAGCCTGTTTAGGCAGAAGAAGTTTACTTTTGTTCTCAGAGTTCTGTGAAAGAGAGTCTATCATAGCAAGGAAGGCATACAGCAGAAGCGTGATGCCAACTTACCAAGTTGCATCAGCAGTAGGGAAGAGACGGAACAGAAAGTGGGGCCAGACTTCAAAAACCCCAAAGCCAAGACCCAGTGATATGCCTCCTCCAGCAAGGAACCTTCTAAAGTTTCCATAATCTTCCCAAACTACCATCGGGAGACCAAGTGTTCAACCACATGAGCCTATGGAGGACATTGCATGTTCGTCAAACCACAGTAGTGTTGAACTGGCATCTTAGTTCACTCAAGCTGCCTTCATGACATCAGCTTGCTTTCTATTCAATGAACAAAATTAACAGGTCTCCTTTATTTATGGCTCCAGCCTGGTTCTCTGTGTCTAAATTTCATCAAGTTGCTCAACTTTGGGTAAATCTATAATTCAGCTGCCATCAGAGTGCTGTGGACTGCACAATGCTTAGATGATGTCATTTCTCATTACACCATTGCATCCTAAACTACTGTTAGGATAGCCAAGTGCCTTTCTGTGTGCAGGTTCAGGTAACTGTGTACAGAAACCATGATGATACTTAAGAAGAACCTGTGAAATTCCTTCCCCTCACATGTCCTCTTCTTGTTTACTTTCTGGGAAGTGATATTTTCTGGTCATAATTCCCATGGTTTTCCTTGTCCTCAAATCTCCACACTGTTGGAGTAGTCACCACTGAGCTTCTTTCTGCTTTTTGTTTTATATCCCACATTGTCTTTATCCAATATGTTGGATATTTTCGTGGGCATCAGGGACTGAATCCTCTACTATTATGTCTCATGGGTGCCTTTCACTGGGCAAGGATAGGTACTCATTAAATATTCATCGAAAGATTTTTTATTGACTTGGTGTGGCTTTTCCCACATTTTGGATTTGACTCATACACCATTTAATACATAACCCTTTTTAGTAAAAAAGAAAAAAATTACAAACTAAGATTTTTTAATCTGACTATATGCCTTTAATTATGCTTAACTGCCACTGTTCAGTTCCATTGCTGACCCAAAAAAAATACTTCATGTCAGTTATTTTCTGACCTGTGATTGATGCAATGTCATTGAGCAGCATTAGCTCATACCCTTTACAGACTCTGACTGCAAGTCTGGCAGCTACACCATCAATTAGCAATATTGATGATAACCTGTATTTTATATAGCAAGTCATTTGTTTTTCCATAGGAGCTTGGTGAATAAGAGGAGGAAATGGCAGTTATTTGTTGCCACAAACCATGGATAGTAAAAGCAATGTATTCAAAATCTTACTTAAACCTCCCAATCATCTCTTAAAATCTTTGTGGTTACATGAATGCATGCACACACACACATGGCCGTCTTTAAGAATTCTGCTCTAAATTAAGTATTAATTTAGTTTTATTACCCATTTTTAACCTAGCTATTTATTGTACCATTTTTTTAACTTAAATTTTTGGTTAAGCATGAAATATCTGTGTCACCATGGAAATGCCTCTGTCTTGAGATTCAGGGGCATTGACACTGCCAAGCTCAGGAGCTGCTAACTTAGCTTATTTTTTATTTCCCTTTTCATAAATGCATTATATTGGAGTACACTCAGTCTTCAGTGCTTCTATTTCATACTGTAAATTGGTATAAAGTCCTCATTTAGTGACTACTGGGAATCACATGATGTAGCAGGCACATACACATCTACAGAACAGGAAAATATAGACTGTAAAGTACTTGGAGAAAAATAATATATATGGCTGATCACATGCCAATATGCTTTCAATTCTTTAAGCATTTTCACTCACAGCTACTCCAGTTTCCATCACTGATGCAGACATTATAATCTTCCTCCACCTCCTTGTAGATTAAAACTGATGTTGACATCTGTATTTGTTTGCTTTTTCGTAACTATGATAATATACTCACTAAAACCAACCAGTGGACAGGGAAGATGGTTTATCTTTAGCTTATAGGTTATAGTCCATCATTAAGGGATGCTAAGGCAGGATCCAGGCAAGAACCCAAAGGCAGAAACTGAAGCAGAGATCATAGAGCAATAGTACTAACTGGCTTGAATAGACCTACTTTCTTATATAACCCAGATCTACCAGGGATGACACCACACGGTGTGCTGGGCTCTCCCATGTCAATCATCAATCAAGAAAATGACCCACAAACATGCACCATGGTGCCATCTATCTGATAGAGGCAGCTCTTCAACTGAAGTCACATCTTCCTTTGTGACTCTAGGGTGTCGGGTTGACAAAAACTAAGCAGCATAGCCTTGGGAGGTACACATTAAATAAATAGTCTGAGCCTGCAGTACTATAAATCCATACCCATAATTTGGAGTGGTTAATAATGCACTGGAATAGCAATGACTCAATATGTAAGTCTGAAGTACTGTCAGCAAACCATACCCAAAGGTCAACTTCCTTTAAAAAAGTGAGAAAAAAAATACCTTAAAACATTAGCATAATATCAATGTCTAATAGATTAAAACTGCATTTAATTCTCCTCAATAATTAAATGAACAATAGTAATATACCTTATTCCATTATGACATGTTTAAAACTTGTAAATTGCCATCAAATGTAATTCATATTCTCACAAATTCACATCACATACCTGTGACCAGTTGTGGAAGCATTTAACTGAAGGTAAGCATGAATCCACTAAAAGGTTTTATAATTCCTTGTCATGTGCCATATACTCCCACTCTTCCCTGTGGAAGGAACCCCACAGCTTTTTTTGGGGGGGGGGCAGGTATAGTGGTGGCACATGAGAAACTTACAGACAGAAAACAACTGGTTTCCACAGCTGCTGACCCCATGACCTTTCCAGATGGGGCTCCCCAATAGGAAGTCACTCATCTGGTGGGTTGACTTGCCAAACACTAGTTATTACCTGCTGTATAGTCCCACGGCCCTCAAAAGGCATGATTTATACTTTGCAAATTTAAAGTAATTTTGTTCCATAAACATTTAAAAAATATCCAATAAATAAGAAGACTCCTTGTTTCGATGTTATGTCTTCCTGTTCCCATCTAACTTTCTTCATTCTGCTATTCAGCATCATATGGACTTTTACATCCCCTTTCTGTTGTAATGTGGACACTTGGCTGGTTTTGATTTAAGAAATACTGGTGCCTTCTTGAAAACATTTTCACCATTTTTTAATGTGGATTCTTCATCTTCTAAGCTTTTGGGGATAACAAAGGCAACACACATTTATCTGCAAGCTGTTAGTGGGTTACTCAAGGGTTTGGCTATACAAACAATAGTCTTCCTCCATCTAGCTGAGGCATAGAGCTACATGAGCCTTGGCAATTACTCTAATGAAAGCGATGCAGGAGATTAAGGCCTCCAGCCAATGACTGACTGACCAAAATGTACAAAGCTTAAAAAGATTTTAAAAATGTGAAAGAAGAGGCAACACAATTCTGCTGACAGTGATTGTGCAGTAATCTGATCCCAGCGATATTAAAGTGGATGCAGTGCTAAATATTTCATAAGATGGATTATAGAGTGGAACATGATCCAGTGAGAGTATGTTTACCTAGTCCATGAGGCCCTGGATTTGACCTTGATACCCAACATACACACAAACACACACACACACACACACACACACACACACACACACACACACACAAATCCCACATCAAAATCAAAATGATTATAGAATAATCAGTAAATTCAAAGAATATTAAAATAAAATGATAAAATGCTCATTGATAAAATGGAAATAATGCAGAATATGAAAAAGAAATTTTGGGGATTCTGAAAAAAAATCAAATCTGAGAATAATGTTCAAAAATCAAATAAAAATTGGAGTGAAAAACCTTCAATGAGCTAGATTAGTTGGAACACAGGAAACCAAAAGTCACGTTTCAAAAATTTGAAAATGATACACTTAAAGGAAAAAATTTAAGTAACATGTGAACAGAACATGTAAGATGTTTGGGACATGATTAATAGACTAAACATTGTGTGCTTTCCTGTCATGTCTAGAAGGCATGACCTCACAGCAGACTTCCTAGTCCTCTGGAGCTTCCCTGGGTCTCTACCCTCTTCTACTGTGTTCCCTGAGCATTAGCTGCAGGCTTTATGCTGTAGATGTATCAACTAAGGCTAGGAAATCCAGTCAGTTGTTCTCTGCATTTTGAGCAGTTATGGCTTTCTGTCATGGTCTCCATGTTCTGCATGGTCTACAAAAACAAACAAACAAATAAAAAAAACAAAGCTTCTTTGATATGGGATGAGAGTTATAATTATCTATGAGTATAAAGATAATTAGAATGCAGTTAGAAATTATACTGGTTTGGGAAAATAGCAGTAACGGATTATCCTTTAAGGTCCATGGCCTCCATGCCAAAATGAATGGGAGAACTTCAGCGGTAGATGAAGAGCTACAGGCAATTAATGACTCTGAAAAAGAACACATTAGTCTTCTCTAATTGATTATCCAATATCAAGTGGTCAGTCTGAAGACCGTATGTATACAAGCCACATTAAACAGACTTATCAGGTTATAGCCAACTACTTGAGGCTAGTGAAGTCGTGGATTATAGAGGAGAACCCACAACCACCACTTTCCTAAACCAGCCTAATTCCTGGTTGCATTCTAAGTATTTATCCTTATACTCCCAGATAAATGTGGCTCTCACCCCAATTTATGCACAACATGGGAACTGTTGCTGAAAAACACAACTGATTAAAATTCTGAAAGCAGCTGATGGTGGGATGTAGATACATCTATAACACAGCACCTAAGTCTCAGGAAACACAGTGAAAGAGGAATGGAAAGATTGTAAGAGCCAAAAGACCAGAAAACACACTATGAGATTGAGTCTTCTAGGTATGATAGGGAAGCTTCATCCATGATACCTCAACAACATGGAGGCCTAAACAAGGACTGAAAAAAAGAACAATATGAATAGACATTCTAACATGGAACAAGGAAATCTCTCTGGGCCCTCATCTAGACAAAAGAACTACAGGTATCCTAGTTTCTCTTTCATTGTTGTGTAGAGACACCATGACCAAAGCAACTGATAGAAGGAAGCATTGAGTTGGGGGCTGGCTTACAGTTTTAGTTAGTCCAAGACTACCATGGTAGAGGCATGGTGACAGGCAGGAATTGCGGTGAAGCAGTACCTATAATGTACATCTGCTTTTTAAAACTTTTTATTTATTCTTTGTCTTTCACATCATGCATCTTGATCTCATTCATTTCCCCATCCCTTTATATCTGCCCTCTGCCCTTGCAACCAACACCCCCAAAATAAAATAAAATTTAAGAGAAAAAAGGGGGGAGGAAAAAAATCTCATCCCAGAAGCTATAGTGTGACACAGTGAGTCACACAATAAATGCTTTTGTCCATATATCTTTACTTGCTAGTGTTCATCGCAAAGGGTCATTGGTCTGGTTCCCTCCTCAACACTATCAATCCTGGGGCCTCACTGGGACTCCTCTTGGATATCCTATTGTTACCCTGTGCCATAAAGATCCTACAGCTTAGGGTCTTCAGGACCAGCCCCTTTATGTGCTCCCACAAATCATAGATGGGGTGGATGTTGCGGTGGGCCAATTCACAACCCTGGCTTTGGGACTGGGTAGTTGCAGGGTTGATCAGCCCATCAGCTCTTCCTGATCCTCATCATCAGCGTGAGCTCTCCAGCATTGACCCAGCTAATTCACATCTTGCGGCAATGAGCAAGGGGCAGTCAGTGGACACCTCTTCCACTTTTATGATCTCAGGGCCAGCCAAAGGTGGAGGAGAGTGAGGGGTGAAGGGGGAGCAGAGAGGCAGAGGCATCTCTCCCACACCCACACCACCATATGGTAGGGGAGAGGTGGAGCCAGAACCCTCAGAGAACATACATCTGATCTTCTGGGAGAAAGCAGAGAAAAGATATGAATGGAACTGGCATGGGCTTTTGAAACCTCAAAGCCCAACCTTGAGGGACACACCTCCTCCAACAAGGCCACACCTCCACCAACAAGGCCACACCTCTTCCAACAAGGCCACACCTCCACCAACAAGGCCACACCTCCTAATCCTTCCTTAATAGTCTAACTGGAACCAGACATTCAAATATATGAGCCCATGGGAGCCATTCTCATTCAGACCACCAGAGCAGGCAACTAAGGAACGCTGAGAGAGGGGTAATTCGTCTTTCACAGGTATGAACCCCTAACAGGTTATGTGATACAATGTGTTCAGTGCTGAAAGCAGATGCATACAAGCAATACTAAACAGACTCAGTTGATTGTAGTGATATATTTATGCTTATATTATATGTATAGGTACATATATATGGAAAAAATAACCAGAAAAGAGGTTGTGTATTTGAGAGGGAAGGATGAGGGAAATAGGAAGAATTGGAGGGAGTAGAGGGAAAGAGAAAACTGATGTAATTATATTAACTTTTTAAAAATAACAAATATTACATAAAAGTAGTTCAATATCTCTTTAAAAATTCAACATTTCTTCGTTGTGCACACCTATCAAATAAATACAGGTGAAGTGTTTCTTTATTTCAAAACTTGGGAATAAAAACAATCATCTTAAAGCAAATCTAAAACACAGCAGTATAAATCCAGATCCTATAGCTCAATGTCTAATATCTAGAATTTATTCATGATCTTCTAAGAGAAAATAATAATTTTTATTTATTTATACTTCCTATATGTCTAGGAAATTGGCATTACCCAACCATGAGTTATATAATCTTTCTGCTCTAATCATTATTTTATTCATTTTTAAAGATAAAATAAATATTGAGAAAAATTGCATAATATCTCACAGGACTGCAAAACAGATTAGCTAGTGTTTAGTTTAAATGGCCTAAGTAATTTAATCAAAGGACTGTTTGTCCTATGTGAGAAAGCACAGAGCCCTAGCAGTTATTGATACCTGTCATCCAACCCTAAGAGGATCCCTAGCAAGAACCATAGAGGTAGAGAACCCATTCACAAGGTATTCTGTGGCCGCCTTACAAATCAAACTTGCAGCCTGCTTAATTTATAGCTTCTCGCTAATTATGCATAACAGGATGAGTGGAATTTTCAGTGAAGAGAATTGTGAGTGAATGTTGTCATGTGAGCAGACTATGAATACCTATGGTTTCCTTGTCTACCCTAGATTTCTGGCTTAAGGACAGTAAACTACTTCCAGTTGAGAAGGAAATTGGGTACCAGGGGAAATGCTCACAGAGGAGATGTCAGACACATAGTTCCTTTTACAAAGAATAATGCATGCTCTTTTCAACTTGCAAAGATATATTCCAAACAGAACTTATCCATGCTTATCAAAGAATATGCTTCTCCTTCTCCTCCTCCTCCTCCTCCTCCTCCTCCTCCTCATTTTCTGAGATAGGCTTTCTCTGTGTAGTTTTGGTGCCTGTCCTGGATCTCATTCTGTAGACCAAGCTGGCCTCAAACTCACTGAGATCCGCCTGGCTCTGCCTCCTGAGTGCTGGGCTTAAAGGCATGTGCCACTGCCACCTGGCCAGACATGCATCTTAATATCAGTAAAACTCAAATCTTTAACAGGAATTCTAATAGGTCTTGTAATTAAAAAACAAAAACAAAAACAAAACAAAACAACAACAACCAAAGCCAGATATTGGGGTGATGCTGAAAGATCAGAGAGACAAACGAATAAGCCACTGCAACGTCCTACCTCTAGGACTACACAGCCTTAAAAAACCTCAGTTCCTGTCTTCCTACACATTATATACCTTTTTCTGCCCAGCCATTACTTCCTTCCTAGTACTAGGATTAAAGACAAGTGACTCCCAAGTACTGTGATTAAAAGTGTGTGCCACCTATGCCTGGCTCTCTTTCTCTCATAGACTGAGTCAATCTTATGTTGTCCAGGGTGGCTTTGAATGCACAGAGATCCAGATGGATCTCTGCCTCCCAAGTGCTAGGATTAAAGGTGTATGCCACTACTGCCTGGATTCTATGTTTAACTAGTGGCTTGTTTTGTCCTTTGATCTTCAGTCCATTTTTTTAGGGTACACAATATATCACCACACAAATCAATATTTAAAAGACATATATTATGAAAGAAAGGTATATAAAAGTATAAAGGGTAGGAATAATAAATCTATAAAGAAACATGTATTAAAGTACATGTTAAATTATTTGACTTATGAACAAAGAAGCATGCATTAACACAACAATGAGCTTTTTTGTTAGTCTTTGTTGGGTGTGTGCTGCATTTGGAGGGGATGGCATGAGACACCGTGTGTAAGTTGATAGAGTATTTCTGAGCTGCAATAGTGAAGGTGTTGTCAGATGCATGTGAAATGTCCATCAGAATCAACTGAGGGTTGGTAGCACCATTGAGAGGCGAATGGGCTGTAGAGTTCTGAACGCATGTATTAATTCATTGATGGATTGATAAGTTGACAGCATTATCATGATCTGATAGATGATAGATTATGTGAGACCTTAGTGGAGGAAGTATGTTATTGCGGTTTGCCCTTGAATGGTAGCTATGTCCCTGGTCTTACTTTTTCCTGGCTGACAAAAAAATAAGCAGCCTCCTCTGCTATGACAAATTGCTGTCCCTAGGAAACTCTACCTTCTCTCAAACCAAAAATGATGGAGTTTGCTGATCTTGGAATGATATCATTGCAACCAGGAGCCCAGGTGAACCCTTTGACCTTGATGTTATTTTTCTCCTGTGTTTTCTTCCATCAAAAGCAGACAAACGCAACAAAAAATACTTGTGTAACATATGCTATGTTTCAAGTATCTGTATTATATCCACTAACATACAAGTAAACAACTCAACTGGGTAGATATAATCATTATTCTCATTACACTAGTGGCAAAGCCAGGCTTTGATCCAAGCATTCTGACTTCAGAATTTACACCAACCCTCAATGTGATTTTTATAAGAATTATTAAAAAATTAATATCCACACCATTAATCTAAGTTCCCACTGACTGAAAATTTTCTAGGCATAAATATGACATGAGAAAAGACATAAAATAATGCTTATTACAGTGTTACTTATAATATATAAACCTAGAAGTAAGCTAAATCTATTCATACGTGTGGTGATACATTTTCTGAAAAATTTCTCTTGCCTTCAAAGAGACTGAACTTTTGCAAAGCCAAGTTAATAATCTGCCTTGAGATCATTTAAGACTATGTACTTAACCTGCTATCCTACTGTGTACTTGGACTATTTAAAGTTAATATGTCTTTAGGAGAACAATGTAACCAACCTAACTCTGTCTTGGATTTCCCATGTAAATATCAAATTATGTAGTCTTTCATACCCTTGACTCAGAATAGTGTGTGTGTGTGTGTGTGTGTGTGTGTGTGTGTGTGTGTGTGTGTGTGTGTTGTGGTGATTATTTGCAGAAAGTGGCCAACAAGCTGAAAGCAACCTGAAACAAAATAAACACCCTACAAATGTTGAAGCAACACATAGGTAAAGGTTGATGACATCTGTTTGTGGTGTTGAATGTTATTCTGGGTAAGTTGAGGGGTCAGTAAAATAACATTCCTTTGTAAAACTCTGTTAATTATTTCTGTAAAAATGCATCCTTCATTTCTTTTCCATACCATGTCAGTTCTGTTCACTAAATACAGATCAAAGCCCTTTGTTAGGGACAGATACAAATCACAGGCAGGTCATACAGAAAATAATGACAGACCAGAGACACAACAGATAGGCAACACAGACAGGCCACAAACCATAGGTGGATGGCAAGGGAAGAGGAGTAGAGAATTTCAATTTGTTTTCATTCTTGGTCAAACTATTGAAAAGGAGATTTCTGTTTTCATTCCTTAATAAGACATTGACACATTTTGGTGCCTCTGAGGTTTCTTTAGTGTATTAATTGACATTATGGATCTAACTTTATAGTATCTATCTGTATACAGATTGGTAGGGGATAATTTAAAGATTACTTTTCATTTTATAGTATGAAAACATTCTGAGTCTACATTGTGAAGTGAAGAAATACATCATACTTCCAGATAGATCATTTGATGTCTCCTATTTGGGGAGCAAAACTTCATAGCAAAAGCACAATAGTAAAGAAGTTATACAAATTATAATGGTTGTTATTTCTGTCTGAAGATAATTTTCAACAATAAATACATGCTTTATATAATCAGATATGACATAAAATAAGAAATTCGGTTTTTCTACTTAAGAAAAAAAGAAAAATGTGTCCTTCCTTATATGGATAAATAGGCTAAAATAGGCTATTAAAAATAGGCTAAAAGAATCTGACTTCGATTGATAGAAAATTCCTCATGAGTACAAAAATGACCTTTGTATCAATCTTTCTTTTAGTAGATTCATATTTCCATGAATTTATTTTAGTGATAACATTCTTACTGCAAGTTTTTATAAAAACAATTTCTGTCATTTAGATGATTATGAGATAAAACTTTTCTTAAGTATAAAGTTAACTTAATAGCCTATACTATTCAAAAACTATTTTTTGAATTTCTTGATTTTCTTGATTAATGACTAATCTATTGTAGGGAGTCTTTCTTTCTCCTGCCAGCCAGCTTCAAAATAATAACATGGAGACTTACTATTAATTATGAAAGCCCAGCTGATAGCTTAGGCTTGTTTCTAACTAGCTCTTATAACTTGAATTAACCCATATCTTTTAATCTACATTCCTTTACATGGCTTGGTTACCATACTCTGTATTGTCCATGCTGCTTCCTCTCCTGGCATCTCAGCCCTTCCCCTTCCCAGCATCCTCTGGGCCTGGAAATCCTGCCTAGCTATTGGTTGTTCAGGTTTTTAATAAACCAATCAGAGTGACACATCTTCACAGTGTACAAAACAATTATTCCATAGCAATCTATCATGTGTTCTTTGACCCTTCTACTTCATATGTTTTGTTTTGGTTTTTAATTATCACATGTTAGTTGTACCTATAAGTTGATTTCTGTGGGATGTTCTGCACATGCATTCAGTATTAACTGGTCAAATTCAGCTTTCCCTCTTTTCATATTCCACCCTTAACTATGTCTGGCAATTATTATTGTATTTTCAAGTTGATATCAGGTTTCCTTGTAAGTGAGGAAACAGTGTTTCTTTCTGTTTCTGGACTCTTTCACTTACAATGCCCTGGAGTTCCACCCATTCATTCTCTTGTAAATGACAGGATTGCATTCCTTCTTATGGTTTTAAAAACCTCCATCTTATGTGTCTACGTGTATCACATTTTCTTTGCCCATTAATTTTTTTGGTGGGCATCTAGGCTGAGGTCATATCTTAACTACTGTGAATAATGTCACAATAAGTATGAATGTGGACTGTTTTATTTCTTTGCATGCACACCAAGAAGTGGGACCACTAGGTTATATGGTTTTGTTCTGTTTGTTTGTTTTATTGGGAAGAAGAACTTCCATACTGTTCTCCATAGTTAGAACACTAATTTACCCTCTCATATATAGTACGTGAGAGCTTATTGTCTCTGCATATTTTACAGCATTTGTTACTGTCTTCATTAAAGTTTCTACTGCCGTGAAGAGACACCATGACAACAGCAACATTTTTAAAGGAAAAACATTTAATTGGGGTGGATCACTTACATTTTCAGAGGTTTATTCTGTTATCAGCATGGTATGACATGGTGGCATCGAGGTATATATGGTGCTAGGGAAGTAGCTGAGACTCCTACTTCTTGACTCAAAGGCAACAGGAAGTGGTCTGACACACTGGGTGTGGTTTGAGCATATATGAGACCTCAAAGCCCTCCTGCCCAGTGGCACACTTCCTCCAACACGACCACACCTACTCCAACAAGGCCACATCCCCTAATAGTGTCACTCCCTTCAGGGGTCATTTTCTTTCAAACCACCACACTTATTCTCTTGATGATAAACATTCTGATTGAAGTGGGATGATATCTCAATACACTTTTAATTTGCTTTTTCCTGATTGCTAAGAGTATTAAACATAATTTTTAAATATATTTTGGCAGTTGCATGAATATATATACTTGTGGGGTGTGTGTGTGTGTGTGTGTGTGTGTTGAGTCATATATAGTCACATAATTTGTCCATGATTTAAATTAGATTACTTATTTATTGTAGATACTTTCTCTTTGCCAAATGTTTCCCAATTCTGGGTGTTGTCTGCTTACCCTTTTCCCATGCTGTGCAGAAACTTCCAAGTACCCAAATGCCACATTCATTACCTTTCTTGTTTATTGTGCTTTAGGAGTCCTGCTTAGTAAATCATTGCCTGTACACTCTTTCTTTTCCTAGCTTCATAATTTATACCTAGGAATTTGAACCACCAGATTTTGATTTTTGTATGTGTTGAGAAGGAGGCCTAGTTTCAGTCTTCTGCATGTGTATATCCAGTTCTTCTGGCTTGTTTTTTTAATAAGCTTTCCTTTCTTCAAGGCACGTCTCTTGTGTCTTTGTTGGGATGTGGTGGCTGCTGAAGTGTGTGCTTGTTTCTAGGGCCTCTGCTCAGTTCCATTTGCCTGCATCTGATCTATTGATAATGCCATTGTGGGGCTCTGCATTGTCTTCACAAGGGGTTATGACCTGCCACTTTCATTCTTTTTCTTCAGTATTGATTTTATTATTTGGTGTTTGCAAATTAATTCTATACTTTTTTCTAATTCTTAAAAAAAAAATGGTATTTTGATGGAGATGTCACTGAATTTGGAGGTATCTTTTGGGCAGTATAAAGCTTTGATAATTTCCATTAATCCTAATCCAAATTTATGAACATGAAAGGTCATTCCATCTATTTTGTGTGTTCTGGAATTTTGCTCATTAATATTTTTAATTACCATCATTGTATTTATTTCTAAGGATTTTTTGGTAGCTATT